>NC_141800.1:5283344-5433822 GCF_057944985.1 Cucurbita pepo subsp. pepo | reverse complement strand
GGCTCAAGATCGGATATATGTCTCCTTTGTGTTTTTTCTCAATTTAATTTTTATTTATTTTTATCTTTTTAGTTTTTAATCGACCCAGAGTTTAAAATTCAATCTTGGCTCTATTGAAAATTTTGAGAGGTGAGAATGAGAGCTTCATTTGTGTAAATGAGTGCAAACATAGTGGCCTAAAGTTCCTCGAGTGTATACACGTGAACGAGTGTTGTGTGGTCCTTTGTATTTCCATAACTTATTTTTTTGCAAAAGTTTCACAAATAGATTCGAGTACGAATTCTCTTGAAGAAGTGGAGAATGATATGAACCAAGAGACATCAATCATACACTATACTTCAATGAAAATATGAAGAAATTGTTGTTGAAATTATCAAAAGATATTGATAAGATAAGGAATCAACTACAAGGGGAATAAGATTCGGATTACCTTGTTGATCGAATATCTCAAGGCAAGAACACTTGATTGAGATTCGAATCACTCCACAAGCAAGATTGATCATGTCTAGCTTGAATGACTCTTGTTGATCAAATAACTCAAACACTTGTTTGAGATTCGAATCACTCCACAAGCAAGATTGATCATGTCGAGCTTGAATGATTCTACATGCAATCTAAACTACATAGAATTGCAAAAAACTTAGCCATTGGCTAAAGAAAAGCACAAATGCTTCTTTCTATATTTTCCAAGTCTACTTACAAATCCAACATACATGGGCCTCAAAAATGAAACTATGGAAGGCATTACAAGAGTTGTAACATTCATACTTAATTAGCCATTAGGTAATGGTAACCTAACTGAAATAAAAAGTCTTAAAATACAATAAATTGTAATCCACCCAAAATTAATAACAATCAAACTTCATTCTTCTTCAATGTGGCATGAATTGAAACATCTTTTGATAATTTTGACAACTTTTTTTTTCACATCTTCATTGAAGTATATTGTATGATTGATGTCTCTTGGTTCATATCATTCTCCACTTCTTCAAGAGAATTCGTCCTCGAATCTATTTGTGAAACTTTGCTGCAAAAAATAAGTTATGGAAATACAAAAGACCTCACAACACTCTCTCACGTGTATATACTCAAGAAATTTTAGGTCTGTTTGCACTCATGTACACAAATGAAGCTCTCATTCTCACCTCTCAATTTTTTTTTAGAAGAGCCTAGATTGGACTTTTTATTTTGGGTCCATTAAAAACAATAAAGATAAAAACAAATTGAAAAGAAACGCAAAGGAAACATATATCCGATCTTGAGCCTGAAGCTCTGATACCAAAATGATATGGATAATCAACCCAAGGGAAAGTATGGAACGGATTACCTTGATGATCAAGATCAAGAGTAAAGAAAACTCGTTTCTAAACTCGTGATTCGAATCACTCCAGAAGAGGTTTGATTAATACCACTTGAATGACTCTACATGCAAGTTCTAAACACAAGAATTTGCAAAGAAAGTTTAGCTCTCAACAAAGCTAAAATAGAAATTCTATTCTCAATTCCAAAATCTGATGTCTAATCAAAGAAAAGAAGGCTTTATATAGCCCTTACAAACCTTAAACATAACTCCAAAATTAAATGGGCTAGTAAATGAGAAATACTCATAACCTCCATATTAAAATGGCTAGTTAATGGTGGAATATAGTAACCTATGTGCGTTACCATATAACCTTAACTCCTATATTTAAAACTAGCTTAAATATGAAAACAAATAGTTAAACTATAATTAAATAATGCAAATAATAAAATGTGCTTATTAGTCATCCTTGGACTATTTGATATTCAGCGGAGTTCATAAAATGCAACTTAAAGTGCATTTAATTCATCTCTGTCTTGAAGCTCAACTTTGCATAACATATAAGGGAGGTCACCAACGTCTTCTAGAATTTCCTTTGATGAACTCACCATAGCTTGAATATAACTGTATAAGGTTTGTTGTAGCTTCTTGGCTCTCGTCCTTGTAATTGGACCTTGAGGTATGGAAATTCCTTGGTCGTTGTTCATATCATTCTCCCCCTCTTGAGAAGGATTCGTTCTCGAATCCAAGCCATCACCTATATCAAAAGGACTCAAATCAGCAACATTAAAAGTTGTACTAACACCGTACTTACCTGGTAAATCAATTTTATAAGCATTGTCATTGATGCGCTCAAGAACTTGAAAAGGTCCATCTCCTCGTGGTAAAAGCTTAGATTTTCTTTGAGTAGGAAATCTTTCTTTTCGAAAATGCATCCAAACCCAATCTCCTGGCTTGAAGATGACAACTACGTTCTTTATTAATTCGGGTGGCAACCTTGGAATTTTGTTTCTCAATTTGTTCTTTTACTTGCTTGTGCAATTTATGAACAAACTCAACCTTGACATTTGCATCAAAATTCACAAATTCTTTTGACGGTATAGGTAACAAGTCAATGGGGGTTAAAGGATTAAAGCCATAAACAATTTTAAAAGGTGTGCATTTAGTAGTGCTATGAACAACCCTGTTATATGCAAATTCTATAAATGGCAAACAATCCTCCCAAGTATTAAGATTCTTATCAATAATAGCCCTAAGCATAGTAGTCATGGTTCTGTTAACAACTTCAGTTTGTCCATCCGTTTGAGGATGACAAGTAGTTGAATATACGAGCTTAGTTCCTAACTTACCCCATAAAACACGCCAAAAATGGCTTAAAAATTTGACATCACGATCACTAACGATGCTTTTAGGAATGCCATGCAATCGTACAACTTCCCTAAAGAACAGGTCTGCAATATGTTTTGCATCATCAGTTTTGTGACAAGGAATAAAATGAGCCATTTTACTAAATCGATCAACCACAACAAAGATGCTATCATAACCTTTCCTAGTCCTAGGTAAACCTAAAACAAAATCCATTGATATATCAATCCAAGGACCATTAGGAACTGGTAATGGGGAGTATAAACCATGTGGTTGAAGCCTAGACTTAGCTTGTTTACATGCTATGCAACGAGCACAAACTTTATGAACATCATGTCTCATTTTAGGCCAAAAAAAATGTTCAGACAGCATATCATAAGTTTTAGAAACTCCATGGTGTGCCATTAAACCACCTCCATGAGCTTCCCTCACAAGTAGCTCACGTATGGAACAAGATGGTATGCAAAGTTTGCCTTTTCGGAACAAAAATCCATCTAACAACAAGTAATTATCCACAATGAGTCCTTTTTCACAAGATTCAACAAAAGGAGCAAAGAACATGTCATGTTGATACAAATCCTTTATGTGTTCAAAACCCAACAACCTAGCATTCAAAGTATTGAGGAGGACATACCTTCGTGATAAAGCATCGGCAACAATGTTCTCCTTACCTTGTTTATATCTTATGACATAAGGGAATGTTTCAATAAATTCTAACCACTTAGCATGTCGTCTGTTGAGTTTATTTTGTACTCTCAAATGCTTTAAACTTTCATAATCCGTATGAATAATGAACTCCTTAGGCCAAAGATAATGTTGCCAGGTTTGCAATGCACGAACCAAAGCATAAAGCTCTTTGTCATAAGTTGGATACCTCAAAGATGCACCAGTCAACTTCTCACTAAAGAACATTAAAGGTCTTTGATTTTGCATTAATACAGCACCTATCCCTACTCCACTTGCATCACATTCAATTTCAAAAGTAGACTCAAAATTAGGTAATGCAAGCAAAGGAGCAGAACTCAATTTTTCTTTCAAAGTATTAAAAGCAAGTTCTTGATCTTTTTCCCATATAAAGGATACATTTTTCTTAACAAGTTCATTCAAGGGTGAAGCAATTGTACTAAAATTCTTAATGAACCTACGGTTGAAACTTGCAAGACCATGAAAACTTCTTACCTCACTTACATTTTTAGGTGTAGGCCACTCTTTTATAGCCTTCACTTTCTCCTCATCAACCTCAACACCGTTAGATGAAACTACAAACCCAAGAAAGTTAACTTTTTCCATGCAAAAGCTACATTTCTTTAAATTTACATACAAACATTCATTTCTTAAAGTAGTCAAAACATTGCGTACATGGGTAATATGATCATCTAAAGATTTAGAGTAAACAAGGATGTCATCAAAATAAACAACCACAAACTTACCTAAGTATTCTCGTAAGACATGGTTCATTAGTCTCATGAATGTACTAGGTGCATTAGTTAATCCAAAAGGCATAACCAACCATTCATAAAGACCATACTTGGTTTTAAAAGCTGTTTTCCACTCATCCCCAATATGCATGCGAATTTGATGATAACCCGATTTTAAATCAATCTTAGTAAAAAGACTACATCCATGCAATTCATCAAGCATATCATCTAATCTAGGAATTGGATGCCTATACTTTATAGTTATCTTGTTTATAGCCCTACAATCAACACACATATGCCAAGAACCATCTTTCTTAGGTACAAGAATAACTGGAACAGAACAAGGACTCAAACTTTCACGTACATACCCTTTAGCAAGGAGTTCACTTACTTGCCTTTGTATCTCTTCAGCCTCCTTTGGATTAGTCCTATATGCTGGTCGGTTTGGAATGGGCGCGCCAGGAATGAAGTCAAACATCTTTTGGAGACAATGGAATAAGAGTAGCTTTTCTACCATTGTGAGTAAAAGAGTATCGGTTTGCATACCCATCATACATTACCCGACGATCAAATTGCCATGGCCTCCCCAGTAGTAAATCTCCAACATGCATGGATACAACATCACATAAAACATCATCAACATATTTTCCAATAGTAAATGAAACAAGAGTTTGTTGAGTTACCCGTACTTCCCCACAATCATTCAACCATTGAAGCTTGTAGGGTCTTGGATGTGGTTGTGTCTTTAAATTAAGTCTTTTGACCAGAATGGAACTCACAACATTGGTGCAACTACCGCTATCAATGACAACACTACAAGGTACAGATTGAACAAGACAACGAGTTTGAAACAAGTTCTCTCTTTGGTCTAGGCCGTCCTCCTTAATGTGGGTGTTTAGAGCTCGTCGAGTAACCAAAGATATATGTGTAGGGTCCTCTTCGCTAAACTCCTCACTCTCATCAGTTTCCTCATTTATGTCATCATGTGCCTCGTCATCCGTAACAATTTCTCCCTCCTTGATGGTCATAATTCTTGCATTTGGGCAATCTCTACTATAGTGTCCTACCCCTTGACATCTCCAACACTTTAAATCCCTATTTCGAACATTAGACTTCTCTACTTTTTCTTTTCCTGTTCTAGAACTCTCCCCTTTCTCAAATTTAGCTTGAGGCTTCTCATTAATCTCTAGATTTCTATGCTTATAATCAATGTTCTTACTATCCTTTTTCCATGTAGAAGTAGAATTGGGAAAAGTTTTAGAAGAATACCGTTGAGATCTTCTTTGGATTTGCCTCTCGATCTTAATTGCAATGTGCAACAACTCCTCAATATTAGAATAAGGCTGTAAATCAGTCTTGTCTGCAATCTCTGTGTTTAACCCATTAAGAAACCGCGCCATGAGAGCCTCCATGTCCTCATCGAGATCAAGTCGATCCATCAATATATCCATCTCCTTGTAATAATCTTCCACAGACTTGCGTCCTTGTTTCAATGCTTGAAGCTTTTGCGCCATGTCCCGTTGAAAATATTGTGGAACAAAACGCTTGTTGGATTTCGATAATCGGCCAGGGAAATCACCAAGAGGATATTGTCGATAGGAGGTTGTTGGAAGAAAGATAAAATGCCTAAAATAAGAGAGAGAAGGACTGAAAGTTTGACTGCTTTTCAAAATCCGGTTGTGAAATCTTGTAAACAGATTTCCTATTTAAATACAACCTATCCTAAAAATGGGTGGAGAGTGGCCAACTGAATCTGTGCCACTTCCTATAAAATTGACGTGTAAGAATTCGCTAATCCATTCGACGTGTTTGTCAAATGGTCAAAGGTAAATTAAATGTAAACGTGTGAATCTAAATAAGGAAAAAACAAAGGTTTTATCTAACAATCTCCTCCTAAAACCTGTGTTATGTCTGACTTATTTCGTTTCGTTTGAACTCCGTTTTGAGCCTTATGGCTCGGTGTCCCTGGCGGCATGTCCTCCAGACTCCACGTCTTGTTCGGCCGCCTCTTCTTCGAGTTGGCGCGCTGCCAGTCCAGGTGGTTCACCTCTCCCTAATAGGTCTTCCATCTTCCGGTACCTGGCCGAGAGGTTGACCGGTTGCTCGGTGTCCCTGGCGGCATGTCCTCCAGACTCCACGTCTTGTTCGGCCGCCTCTTCTTCGAGTTGGCGCGCCGCCAGTCCAGGTGGTTCACCTCTTCCTAATAGGTCTTCCATCTTCCGGTACCTGGCCGAGAAGTTGACTGGTTGCTCTATCTCTAGCTTTAGGATGTAAAGGCAGTTTGTCGTGCACCGAACTTGCGTGAGCAACCGTCGTCGATCATCGCGGATCCTAAGTAGCCCGCGTTTGATGGAAATGTGGCAGCCGGCCTTATCGAGTTGACCCAGGCTCACAATATTAGCCTTGAGTCTCGGGATGAAGTAGACGCCGGTCAGCTTGTGATGATTGCCTCCCTTGCCGACGAATAGGATGGTGCCGTGCCCTTCGATTTCGACGACGGAGCCATCGCCGAATTTCACCGTCCCGCGAATCCCCGAGTCAAGCTCGGAGAACGCAGACTTGGCCCCGGTCATATGGTTTGTTGCCCCCAGTGTCGAGGACCCATCGCCGATGCTCTTGCTGCTCGCCTCTTTCACCGATTTGAGCGAGCACTCGCTCCTCCTTTAGTCGAATTGGCTCCCCAGGTGCATTTGTTATGCACAGTTGGAGTTCTTCCTCGGGTTGGACGTTCACCGGAGCAGTTATGTCGTCGTCGATTACCTCTGTGGATTTGGGGAGCTCTTCCTCGGGTTCGACGTTCACCGGAGCAGTTATGCCGTCGTCGATTACCTCTGTGGATTTGGGGAGCTCTTCCTCGGGTTCGACGTTCACCGGAGCAGTTATGCCGTCGTCGATTACCTCTGTGGATTTGGGGAGCTCTTCCTCGGGTTCGACGTTCACCGGAGCAGTTATGCCGTCGTCGATTACCTCTGTGGATTTGGGGAGCTCTTCCTCGGGTTCGACGTTCACCGGAGCAGTTATGCCGTCGTCGATTACCTCTGTGGATTTGGGGAGCTCTTCCTCGGGTTCGACGTTCACCGGAGCAGTTATGCCGTCGTCGATTACCTCTGTGGATTTGGGGAGCTCTTCCTCGGGTTCGACGTTCACCGGAGCAGTTATGCCGTCGTCGATTACCTCTGTGGATTTGGGGAGCTCTTCCTCGGGTTTGAGGTCAGGTAGGACTGATGCAGTCACCATGAAAAGGGCCGACTCATCCTCCTCGGATTGAGCCACATGGGCCTTTTCGGCCGTCTCCTTGTTCCTGAGCTTGCTCCAGCAATACTTGCTCAGGTGACATCTCTTCCCACAGTACGAGCACTGGATTGGCCCGTCATCAGTCGACTCCTCCTTCTTTTGATTCGCCTCTTTCCTGTGCATGCGCCATCGAGATTTCCATGGCTTCTTACCTCACCATGAAAAGGGCCGGCTCATCCTCCTCGGATTGAGCCACATGGGCCTTTTCGGCCGTCTCCTTGTTCCTGAGCTTGCTCCAGCAATTCTTGCTCAGGTGACCTCTCTTCCCACAGTACGAGCACTGGATTGGCCCGTCATCAGTCGACTCCTCCTTCTTTTGATTCGCCTCTTTCCTGTGCATGCGCCATCGAGATTTCCATGGCTTCTTACCGCCTTTGCGGCTGGAGGGCCCATTGCTCTCGCCGGTGTCGTCAAGGAGCTTTAGGCGTGCAAGCCATTCCTCCTCAGTGAGGAGTAGACGACCCTCCTTGTCGACAGCTGAATGGCTTCTTACCGCCTTTGCGGCTGGAGGGCCCATTGCTCTCGCCGGTGTCGTCAAGGAGCTTTAGGCGTGCAAGCCATTCCTCCTCAGTGAGGAGTAGACGACCCTCCTTGTCGACAGCTGAAATGGTATTTTTCTTCCGCTGCTCGACGTTACGCAGTCTTCCGGTCACCTCTTCCACCGTTAGGTCATTCACGTCAAGCAATGTCTCGATTGAAATTGCAACTTGCTCGAGGTGATCGGGGACGACCTGCCAGCATCTTCTTCACGATTTCTGTCTCGTTGATGCTGCCACCGAGTGTGGTGATGCTGTTGGCGAGCCCCGTGATTCGCATTGAAAAATCATCGACGGATTCGCCGTCCTTAAAGAGGATCTCCGAGAGCTCCTTCCGCAGCTGCTCAATGTTGGATTCCCGCACTCGCTGTACACCGACCCGACGGGATTTAATTTCTTCCCAGGCCGATTGCGCGGTGCGCTTAGTGGAGAGAGATGCCAACATCTCTGGGGGCACAGATCGTAATATGGCGGCGAACGCCAGCCGAGATCCTCCCGGTACTCGATTGTTTATCCTTCCTCTGGCTCGAGAGCGTGCCATAACCCATGCGCCTGTAGGTTGACGCGCATCAACAAGGCCCACTCGTTGTAGTTGGACCTTGTCAACATCGGGTACTGAACGACGGCGGTCGTTGTCTCCCTGATCACTCGCTCAACGACACCTCGACGCCCGTCATCACGACGTCGGCCTCTTAGTGGTGGTGATGGAGATGCCGGCACTTGACGGCGGCGTGGAGGAGTGAGCGAGTTTGCTCGGGATGGACCCCCCATTTTCGCCCTATGCATTTTCTTCTACTCGAACCTGAGACCTGTGTATTGTTAGGTCGACACTCTGACCACTTGAGCTATTCAACTTGATTGTTGATAGGTTGGCTCTTCTGTGATGATCGCTTCAACGAGGCTCTGATACCCCTTGTTGGATTTCGATAATCGGCCAGGGAAATCACCAAGAGGATATTGTCGATAGGAGGTTGTTGGAAGAAAGATAAAATGCTTAAAATAAGAGAGAGAAGGACTGAAAGTTTGACTGCTTTTCAAAATCCGGTTGTGAAATCTTGTAAACAGATTTCCTATTTAAATACAACCTATCCTAAAAATGGGTGGAGAGTGGCCAATTGAATCTGTGCCACTTCCTATAAAATTGACGTGTAAGAATTCGCTAATCCATTCGACGTGTTTGTCAAATGGTCAAAGGTAAATTAAATGTAAACGTGTGAATCTAAATAAGGAAAAAACAAAGGTTTTATCTAACAACGCTTCCTCATGGACTCTTTGAACTCGTACCATGAATCAATTGGTGCTTCAAGGTTTCTTCTCCTACTTGACATCAATTTATCCCACCAAATTTGAGCATATTGTTTGAATTGAGCAATGCATAACAGTACCTTCTTTTTATCACTAAAATTATGACAGTTGAACACCGACTCCACCGTTTTCTCCCATTGAAGGTACTCCTCTGGATCGGTTTTGCCATAAAACTTGGGAAGTTTTAATTTGATGCTCCCCACGTTACGATCAATTCTATCATCATAAGGAACTCGTTGTTGTAAATTATGATACCTTCTTCCATGGTCTCGCCCTCGCATCAAGCCATGACCAACCGCATGTGGATTATCCTCGTAGTGATCAGAATTGTCGCCCTCATATGTATCGGTTGAGGGCGTAGGTTGTGGAATCCTCTGTCGTGCTTGATTTTGAATCTCCAATCTTCCTATTCGATCAGTCAACTCTTCTATTCCTCGAATTAGTCTTTCCATGGTTCGTTGTTGTGCTTCTCTCAATCGTGCATCAGTAATGTTAGTATTGTCGTCTGGATTTTCCATGCTACAAAAGAAAGGTAAAAGAAATGAAGCTCCCATTCTCCACTTCTTCAAGAGGATTCGTCCTCGAATCTATTTGTGAAACTTTGCTGCAAAAAATAAGTTATGGAAATACAAAAGACCTCACAACACTCTCTCACGTGTATATACTCAAGAAATTTTAGGTCTGTTTGCACTCATGTACACAAATGAAGCTCTCATTCTCACCTCTCAATTTTTTTTTAGAAGAGCCTAGATTGGACTTTTTATTTTGGGTCCATTAAAAACAAATTGAAAAGAAACGCAAAGGAAACATATATCCGATCTTGAGCCTGAAGCTCTGATACCAAATGATAAGATAAGGAATCAACTACAAGGGGAATAAGATTCGGATTACCTTGTTGATCGAATATCTCAAGGCAAGAACATTGTTTGAGATTCGAATCACTCCACAAGCAAGATCGATCATGTCTAGCTTGAATGACTCTTGTTGATCAAATATCTCAAACACTTGTTTGAGATTCGAATCACTCCACAAGCAAGATTGATCATGTCGAGCTTGAATGATTCTACATGCAATCTAAACTACATAGAATTGCAAAGAAACTTAGCCATTGGCTAAAGAAAAGCATAAATGCTTCTTTCTATATTTTCCAAGTCTCCTTACAAATACAACCTACATGGCTTTATATAGCCTCAAAATGAAACTACTAAATGCATTCCAAGAGTTGTAACATTCATACTTAATGGCCATAATGAGCCATTATGTAAATGTAACCTAAAAAATCTTAAAATACAATAACTCTAAATTACTCTAAATTGTAACCCACCCAAAATTTACAACAATCAAACTTCTTTCTTCCTCAATGTAGCATGAGTTGAAACATCTTTTGATAATTTTGACAACCTTTTCTTCACATCTTCATTGAAGTATATTGTATGATTGATGTATCTTGGTTCATATCATTCTCCACTTCTTCAAGAGGATTCGTCCTCGAATCTATTTGTGTAACTTTGCTGCAAAAAATAAGTTATGGAAATACGAAGGACCTCACAACACTCTCTCACGAGTATACGCTCAAGGAATTTTAGGCCACTCTTTTTACACTCGTTTACACAAATGAAGCTCTCATTCTCACCTCTCAAAATTTTAAATAGAGCAAAGATTGAATTTTGAACTCTGGGTCGATTAAAAATTAAAAAGATAAAAATAAATAAAAATAAAATTGAGAAGAAATGCAAAGGAAACATATATCCGATCTTGAGCCTGAAGCTCTGATACCAAATGATAAGATAAGGAATCAACTACAAGGGGAATAATATTCGGATTACCTTGTTGATCGAATATCTCAAGGCAAGAACACTTGATTGAGATTCGAATCACTCCACAAGCAAGATCGATCATGTCTAGCTTGAATGACTCTTGTTGATCAAATATCTCAAACACTTGTTTGAGATTCGAATCACTCCACAAGCAAGATTGATCATGTCGAGCTTGAATGATTCTACATGCAATCTAAACTACATAGAATTGCAAAAAACTTAGCCATTGGCTAAAGAAAAGCACAAATGCTTCTTTCTATATTTTCCAAGTCTGCTTACAAATCCAACATACTTGGGCCTCAAAAATGAAACTATGGAAGGCATTACAAGAGTTGTAACATTCATACTTAATGACCATAATTAGCCATTAGGTAATTGTAACCTAACTGAAATAAAAAGTCTTAAAATACAATAAATTGTAATCCACCCAAAATTAATAACAATCAAACTTCATTCTTCTTCAATGTGGCATGAATTGAAACATCTTTTGATAATTTTGACAACTTTTTCTTCACATCTTCATTGAAGTATATTGTATGATTGATGTCTCTTGGTTCATATCAGATATATTCATGCAACATCGAAGAAGAATGAAACTTCATTGTTATAAATTTTGGGTAGGTTACAATTTAGAGTAATTTAGAGTTAATGTATTCATTAATAGTGGTTAATTATTTCATAAAGTTACCACTCTTGTAAAACCTGGTTAAAAGTTTTCATTTTGAGGCTATATAAAACTATGTAGGTTGTATTTATAAATAGACTTGAAAAATACAATAAAATGAGCATTTGTGCTTTTTTTTTATTTATTTATTTTTTTTTTTTATCCAATGACTAAGTTTTTTTTCCAATTTTATGTAGTTTAGGTTGCATGTAAAATCATTCAAGCTTGACATGAACAATCTTGCTTGTGGAGTGATTCGAATTTCAAATAAGTGTTCTTGTCGTGAGATATTTGATCAACAAGAATCATTCAAGCTAGTCATGAACGATTTTGCTTGTAGAGTGATTCGAATCTCAAACAAGTGTTCATGTCTTGAGATATTTGATCAACAAGAATCATTCAAGCTAGACATGATCGATTTTGCTTATGGAGTTATTCGAATCTCAAACAAGTGTTCATGTCTGAATCATTCAAGCTAGACATGATCGATCTTGCTTGTGGAGTGATTCGAATCTCAGACAAGTATTCTTACTTTGAGATATTCGATCAAGAAGATAATCTGAATCTTACTCCCTTTGTAGTGACTTTCTTATCATGGTATCATAATTTTCCCTTGGTTTATTCCACATATCATTTGGTATCAGAGTCCTTGGGCTAATTTCCACTTATCATACGTACCCACACAGACCTGTGACATCGCGAGGGTGGGAGGTACGCTGAAACAAAGTCACAACGATCGAGATCCCATCGAAAACATCGTTTGAATTTTGTACACAGAGGAGAGAGAAATGAAAGGAAAAATTGCATGGAAACTCGGGTGAAGGAGATAAGATCTGACAGATCCGGACTCGGGTTGGTCACAACCCGCAACCTAACGCCAACCTAACCCGTTAATCCAAGCGTCTAGCCCTTGGTTCGTATCACGCCAACAGCCAGATCCAGTTTCCTTAGCGTAGGACGCACGCACTTGTAGCCAACACCGAGCGCCTCGACCCAACCTACACAGTCAACCCACTCGCAATAGCCAACCTGATACGGCTCAAGCCCACGCCTACAGCCGCCCAGTACTCGCGTCGCCGCGACTCGCGCTGATAAGGCAACCCTAATCCTCAGCCCAACGATCCAAGCTTTTGATGAAGCAAGAACCTTTGAATCAAAGTAATTAACACCTCCTTATACGAAATTTGGATCAACCAAGAGATAAGGCTAGAATTAGATTACCTCTTACGATCGAAGATCTAGAAGCAAGATTTGGAAACCTTGTTCTAAATTGAGTCACTCCACAATCTAACTTAATCAAGGCTTGATTGAATGGCTCGGGTGCAATTCTACCACAAGAATTGCTTGAAACTTAGAAATGGCAAATATGATGCTCGGATTTATAAGGGAAATGTCTCAATTTGAGATCTGAATTACATTCATCCACGAATCTGAATTTTAAATAACATATTGTGGGTATTTATAGTCTCCCGACAAAAGACGTTTGTGGACGGGATTCAATCCCGATCTTCTTTAATCTCCACAAATGACGAGTCAATTTTGACCAATTGACCCTTTCAAAATGAAAAACAAAAAAACAATAAAATCTTTCAACAAATGTTGATATGTTTGAGTGGCTAAAGGAAACAATGTTTGTTGAATCTTCTTCGCCTTGGATCCTGTAATAGGTCCAGTTGGAACGTTTGGAACAGACTCAATTCAGCAAAGTAGAATGTACTGAAAAGTCTCCGGGTTTGGAACAGTAGAATGTACTGAAAAGTCTCCGGGCCTAATGGCAAATAAATGTGTGCATGCATGAACCAAGTCTCCGGGCCTAATGGCAAATAAATGTGTGCATGCATGAACCAAGTCTCCGGGCCTAATGGCAAATAAATGTGTGCATGCATGAACCTTGTAGAGAAGTATCATACATCCAATTCTTAAAAAAAAAATAATTTTTTTCTATAAAATAAAATGTATTAATATTATTAAAAGATATATATATATATATTTTAATAATTTTAAAGGGAAGAATATAAATGAAAATTTTTAAGTTTAAGAATATTTTTTAAAGTTAGAATATTATTAAAACTTTTGACTTATTAGTTATTTTTATTAATGAGCCGATTCTTTCTTTATATGCAAGTACTCGACAACTTCCCCCGTATTGCACATCTCCCGCCATTGCCCGAATACCTCAGTCTCTCAATCGTCTGCTACTATTCTACTTTCTCCTGTTCTCTCAATCACTGTCCCATTTATGGACCTGTCTGTGATCGATCTGGCCCCGTATCTTACGGCCCCGTCGGAACTCGCCAGCGGCTCTCCGATCGACTTTGGGCCCCAACTCACTGCTCTGTGCAAGGAAGTCAGTCGGACTCTGAAAGAGACCGGCGCACTCCTGGTTAAGGATCCGAGATGCTCTGCCGAAGATAACGATCGATTTATTGATATGATGGAAAGCTTCTTTGAGAAGCCAACTGAGTTCAAGCGTCTGCACGCGAGGCCTAATTTACATTACCAGGTAAATTTGCAATTGTATTTGCGTATGAGATGTAGTTTGATCACTGGGAATGTGTAGGTCGATTGGAAGCTAGATTTTCCGTTCTTCTTGGAAAGTGTGGGTGATTTTTGTTTCTGTTTTGGATTCTTTAAAAGGATTTGAGACTAGTTTTATAAAATTTCTGCGGATTAGAAAATATGAATTCATTAATTGGTGTACAGTACTTCTTTTCAGTGTCAATCTCCCGCAACTTTGTTATTTTTCAAAGTGAAAAAAGATCGATTGATGCTTCACCACCCACAATAATTGACTTCACACTGTGAAGAATTGAATAAAAAAACTTAATACTCGAAAAAAAGATAAGAGAAGAAAGGAGGAAAGTGGGAAATAAAGTAAATGTGAACAGGAAAGAATAGAGAACAACTTCTCGAATATGTCCTTGCTTGATGTCATCAGTTTTGAACAATTCCAGATGTTGAAAGTTAACTATGTGATGAAAATTAATGCTGTCAGAAGGAAAACAAGCTTCTTAAATGAAGAAATCGATCTTTAGGTTCTTTCGTGACTGAGCTGAAGTATCAATTTTGGTTCTGATTCTAAACTTTCAAATGGAGACGCCAGGTTGGGGTGACGCCAGAAGGTGTGGAAGTCCCAAAAAGCCTGGTCGATGAAGAAATGCAGGAAAAGATAAGAGCAATGCCCAAGGAATTCCAACCATTGATTCCCAGGGGGCCGGATCCCAAGTGGCGATACATGTGGAGAGTGGGTCCTCGCCCTTCAAACACCCGATTTAAGGTATTGTCATCTCTTTTACCCTTTCTTTTCTCGTTAGTTGTGCATTTCCCCTTGGATGTTTTATTCCTGTTGTGCAGGAACTCAATGCTGAGCCGGTTATCCCTGAGGGGTTTCCTGAATGGAAGGATACCATGGATTCTTGGGGTTTCAAAATGATATCAGCCATAGAGGTAAGTAATTGGATGAGGTTCTCCAATTTACTAGAATGCTTTTGTGCATATTATTTAAAATTTTCTTATCTCAGGCTGTTGCTGAGATGGCAGCAATTGGGTTTGGCTTGCCCAAGGATGCATTCACTTCTTTGATGAAGCAGGTATGGTCTTTTTTGAGTATGACACGTTCTATCAGTAATCTGTTGTTATCTTTTAGATCTCCTTCCCGCCGTTATTCTCTTATTATTAAACATTTATATTTTATATTAGATAAATGGAATCTGTTCACTCTTTAATCATGTTTTTATTTAAGAAAGAGGAGTGTTGTTCTGATTAGAAAGAATGATCCTACAAATACTTTTTTTATCTGATAAAATATGAAAGGAGCGTTGTAATTTATACGTGGCTCTAGTTATCGTGAGTTTCTCCAATTGCAATGAAGAAGCAAGGGTACTTCTGTAGGTTGCGGCAATTTCTTCTAAAGGAATTTCTTTACACAGGGTGTTAGACGGTTAGCTCATCCAGTTCTTTGTTACTGAAGGCACGTTGACACTGGTGCCAAGTATTACTAGATCTGGTTCAATAAAGAATTTAGAGTACTTCTGTAATGACCCCTCGAATCACTAGTCGCCACGTACACTCAAGGGTTAAAAGAGTGGTATTTTTTTTTTTTTTTTTGTAAAACGGGAGACACAAGAAATTTAAAATTTAAATATGTATTCAAGATTGACATAAAAGTAGTTTAAAGGTAATATCCGCGGAGTCAAATCAAAACGGTTTACAAAAAATACATAAACATTTAAAATAATAATAAAATGACAAGAAGGAAAACAACTCAATCTAAAGGCCCCTTTTGCCGTTCGCACGGCTCCACACGCTCCTGCCATCAACAATGGTCTACACTCCATCTAAAAAAAATAGAATAATGTAGAATGAGTATCAAAATACTCAATAAGTAACCTACTTATAGGCTCTTGTTGGACTTAATCCTATACACGAAAACTTAGGCTATGTGCTCGTATCTATCCCTAGCGGTAGTCAAAGTGTGGCTTAACATAGGTACCAAACTTTTTACGTCATCATGTAACTAACCTTCAGCATATCTCCTTTAAGGAATACTCAATCCCTCCTAGGTTCACAACCAAGGGGTTTTTTTGTTTTCTCTTGGCTCTAGGTTTCACGCATGCCTAGGTCCTTTGTCAGTCTTGCGCAAAGTGCACCTCGAGTCTTGGCCCATGAAAAGGCCTAGGGTAGTACTCATAAGTCTGGAGGAGCTCTTTGGGCCGGATCAGTAAAAAAGTCATTGCTCTCCCCACTAGACACCACCGATAGTACTTCAGTAGTATATTCTCTATGACCCATGAAACCCTCTATGGGTAACAACTAAGTCATGTGTAACAAGTAGACCCTAACCCTTGTTGGTTAGTTCACGAATAGGGGTTGCACCCCATCTGTTCCTACAAGGTACCGGGTCAACCCAGGAGGATATAGAACTCATGACTATGTACTAGGATCATAATATGCGAAACAATAACTCATAGTCTATGAAAATCACAACTAGTACTCTACGACACATAGTGATAGACCAACTCATAACTGGGAAGTAACAGGCTATCCAAGCCCTAAATCATGCCTAATAAATGTATAAAGGCATATAACATGTTTATCATGCCCATTAAGTGATAATAATCCATCCTCAACATACTGGAAAGCATAAAAGTCTATTGATCTATTAGAGTTCACAAATCATGCATGCGAAGCTATATAACTATAAATAGAACTAAGTTGTAAACTGTTTACATTATCTAAGCACAATTATCATAAGACTAGGTCAAATTAGGCTCCTAAACATAATACTCAATCATTGTCCTCAATCCTAAACGACTCCTATAAGTATTTCTTAGAAACTTGCTCCATATAGTTACTTACTTGATTGTAGACTTCTTAAGCTTGTTTCGGGTCTTCAAGAATACTCCAAATTTCTCCAAAATTCATCGATATGGCATAAATTAAGTCAAAAGAATAAAACGGATGAAAATGGCTTGCTTCAAATTCGATAAAAAAAAAGAAAGGAATGTAGGTCGAGAAAATAATTGTTGACTATATGGTCATCTTCTTCAACTTGCGTGCGTATCATTCTGCTTTCCATCCTTCTGTTTTCTTTTTCTTTTTCTTTTGGATCTTAAAATTCCAGGTGTTACAACTTCCACCATCTAACTTTGTACTTAAGAACGTCTTTACTGTTGAAACACCTGCCTAACCTCCTCCAATATCTGGTGTTTCTTGGGTTTTCTTTTTTTCATATTATCTTACTAGGCAGGAGTTAGACACCTTTTTTATTTCCTTAATGAAAAAATCTTCTTTGTTTCATGAGGATCCTTGGCTGTAGACAGTAGGAATAGTTTCCTGGATATTTTATTATTTTTCTGGATGTTGGTTATAAATGCTATCATGCATCTTCTTTTTAGTTTGGTTTGGGTGTGCCAGAGAAATGTGTCGGAGGAATAACCTTAATTTGAGGAATATTGGTGTAATCCCATTTCATAAAAAAATTAGCCCATTTTCTGTTTCATTTTTCTGTATTAGTTAGCTTTACTTTTCTTTGTTGTTTTCCATTCCCTAGAGATTCAGTTAGTTTTTTTTTTTTTTTTGGTATTATAAATAGGCTTACGTATTCCTCTGAGGAGAGTAATATTACTCTGGGAACAAGGCTTGTCTTGGTTAGGATTAGATTTGATTGGGTTATTTAGATTATATTTGATTTAATTATTTGAATTAGATTTAGTCATACAGATTTAGTCATGTCTGATTTGATTATGTAACGATATATAATAGCCAATTTTCTTCTTCAATAGAATGAGAGATTTTTCCTTCCATTCCTAACCGTCTTCCTTAATAATCATACCCATACCCACTAGTGACTCCATTTCATCTAAAAAGTTCTTTTCTTGAGATCTCAGGGACCTCATCTTCTTGCTCCAACAGGAAGTGACCTTCATCGTTATGGTCAGGAGGGCACTGTCTTTGCTGGGTATCACTATGATCTTAATTTTCTAACAATCCATGGCAGAAGCAGATTCCCTGGTCTATATATTTGGCTTAGAAATGGGCAAAAAGTTGAAGTCAAAGTACCGATTGGATGTCTTCTCATTCAGACTGGAAAGCAGGTAATATAGTCATGGTGAAATATTAGGACCTATAACCGATGTTGTAGTTTACAGGTTTGTGACTCTGTTGATATACTATCTACCATTACTAAGACTAATTGTTATAGCAAATGCTCTGTTGACTTTCAAAGAAGAAAGTTTTTAGTCAAAAGCTTGTTGGTTCTTTCTCAATGGTTAATACTCAATCAGCTAGTGTGTTAAAATTGACATTATGCAGCCTGAATAATCTAGCTTTTATCACAGAGTTGGACGGCTTCATTTATTACGGAGAATAATAGGACATAACATGATAAAAAGAGAGTATCATGTCATTTACTTGACTGAATTCTGATAAAATCTGAATTATGATTAATCTTCTGAGAGAAGTAAGTTGAATTTTGAGAATGGTTTCATTGGAGGAGCATGCGCTGTTTTTCTTATTACTAAATGTTTTAGAAATGTGCAATTTCCAGCAAAGATATGTACTCTTTAACTCCATTACGCTTGAGCAGATTGAATGGCTGACTGCTGGTGACTGCATAGCGGGCATGCATGAAGTAGTTGTCACAGAAAGGACAAGGGATGCAATTAAGCTTGCATCAGAGCAAAATCGCAGTCTCTGGAGAGTCTCTTCAACTGTAAGTGTATCGGGTTTCATTATCATTGTTTCTTTTATATAGTGAGCAAACTGAACTTAAGTTCATACTTATTCTGGAGGATCTAAGTTTTTGTTTCATTGGATGTAGTTATTTGCTCATATAGCATCTGATGCTGTCTTGAATCCTCTTGGCCACTTTGCTGAATCCCCACATGCCCACAAGTATCCACCTATGTTGGCAGGAGAATATGTCGAGAAAGAGCTTTCAGTGATTAATCTGAAAGGACAAAAAGGAGAGCCTTTATAATCAAACTTCGTATCATTGTTCTACCACAGATGCCAATAGCCAACCATTACAGATTGACCGAAAGGAACCAAGAGAAATAAACTTCAGCTGAACATTTTTACAGTGCTCTGTACATTGGTCTAATTTTTATGGATCCTCCATTCATTCAAGCGTATTTTATATTTAAACACCCCCTCCCTCGCTAAGCATGTTTGGAATCAAGAACACTCTTCATTGATAATGTGCGATATCAAAAAACTCGTAATGCCAGTATAGTTGGAATACTCCATTGTGTCATGAGCTTTACACTTACAGCCAAATTGATTCTTGAGATCTGAAACCATTAGCAGTGTTTCACTTGGTGCATATTTAAACTGTACTTCGCTAGTAGAAGAATTTTATTTCTTCCATTCATTTGTAACTGTCATAAAGCTGGCAGATTTGAGTATTATGTAGGATCACAGTGGATGTAAAGATCACCAGCATCCTTCCTAATCCTTGCAGGTTTAGAGGAGGCACAAGTGATTGATGTTTTATAACAATTTAAGTGCAGATAAATCATCACTTCTGTATGTCTGGAGGAATAGAGACAAACCACTGGCAGAGAAGACCAAAGCGGACAATGGTTAGAAATCACGACTCTCCATAATGGTATGATATTTTCCACTTTGAGCATAAACTCTCATAACTTTGCTTTTAATTTTTCCAGAAGGCCTCATACCAATAAAGATGTATTTCTTACCTATAAACCCATGATCAACCCCTTAATTAGTTGATGCAGGACTCCTCTCCCAACAATCCTCAACAATCGACGCGCATTATCGTGGGTTAGGATGGAGGTGCATAATGGTACAAACCACAATCTCATATAAATTTGATGCCTTATATCCATTATTTTTCGTAGTACAAAGTTGGAGGATTGGAGTCATTTTATTATTGTGTGAGAAAAATGAGGTTTCTAGGCATGAAATGTGTGTCAGTTTGGATGCTTTTATTGACGACGACAAGTTTGGCTGAACAAAGCAAAGGGGTAACTTGTAGTTTCACCTTCTTTTCTTCTCTTATTAGGCTATAATGCCTTGCAGGTCATCGGTTGCTCCATACCGCCCCATGCCGCCGACCGTGGCCTGTTGCAATGATGTCAAAACTCTCGGTCAGCCTTGCTTGTGTGTGCTTGTCAATGGCCCTTCATTTGGTAAGCAATTTGAGCTTTGTTATATGCTTTCAAGTTCATCGAATCCACACTGCACATTCATTTACAATTGTGAAATTCATCCAAATAATTAAAATTTTAAAAATGTTTATATGTTTTCAATCTATTGAGATTTTAAATTTAGAATTTTAAAATGGAAAATTACATTTAAAAAATAAAAGCTTCCATAAATATTAACATTTTGATAAATGTGTACAACACAATATAGGATATCAAACATGTTAAAAAAAAATGAGTTAATAATAATTGAAATGGAACATAATATTTAGTCAAAATTATTTATTCATTCATTTATTACAACTAGTTTAATGGTTTAAAAAACATTATCAAACATATATTCGGACAACCTTTTAGATTGATGATGTTTTTAATTGTGCAGGTGAAATCATGATATAAAATGGACTGGGAGAATAATTCATACACATTTTCCATTTTATTATTATTATTATTATTATTATTTGGATTCTTCATCCATATACTCCTTATTTTCATTATGCATCCAAAGCATATACTTTAGACTTCTTTATATCTTTACCGGATATAAAATTAGAGTTTAGGGTAGCAATCCGTATTCGTAACTTGAAGTTATATATTATTAGTATCGAAAATAAGGATATTCTAGGTCCTAGATGAAACGAAGGAAAAAGATGGAAATATAAGGCACTAAAAAAAAGTTTTAAAGAATGTTGTAAAAGAAATATATTGAAATCAAATGATAAATGACTCGTACTAAAGGAGATGTTATCATCCACTTGTTTGTTTATGATTTTTTACTTGTTTAACTAAATGTGGAACTTTGGTGTCATTTCCTATAATTTCAATATTAAAGTTCTTCAAACATTGCAAACTTTTCAAGTGAAAATAATTATACGGGTTAACTCTCTCTCGAGATTCAACCCTCACACCTTGCAGATGACGGCCAAATTAAAGAAATAAAAATAAAATAAAATTAGAAGATTTTTGTGAGTAAAACAAAATTTAACGGGCAAATTAAAACTTTTAAAAATATAGGAATCAAAACGAAACAATTATAAGGAATATATAAAATAAAATATCAGCAAGTTCTAATACTAAATTCAACCATTTAAAATATAAAAATATATGGATTAATATTTTATAGAGTTCCCTTGTAATAAGGTTTCTTTTATTATTGAATTGACCAAGTCATTATTGGAGAATATGGTTATGATTTGGAATATGAACCTAAATTTCCACTATATTCCTCATTTTATTATAAGCCATTTAATTTCTATAGTCTATAATATTTTTATTATGTCTTTTGAATTTTTTTTAAATGTTAAATGAAATCTAATCCTCTACTTCCCTTCCTATTTGTTATATCAAACGGTCCATGATTTTTTTGGATAATTTTATTAGTCAAAATTTTAGGAATAAAGAAGATAGATCAATGGAGTTAATGGAATAAGTAACATCTACGTAATATGTCAATCATTTGATAAATGTATTCAAATGACTCGAGAACTCAATCAATCTAGACTATCCAACCTAACCTAAACTATAAAAATTGGGTTGAGTCCAGAGCGACATTTTTTTGTTAGGTCAATCCGACTCTCCTAAAAGTAGAGAATCTAATTTTTCATATTTAGATTAATAATTTATGTATTAGAATGTTTGATTTGAAAATAATGGAGAATGAGCCGTAAAGTTTTTTATATTTCATAAAATTTTTAATTTTTTTAAAATAATTAAGATTATTAAAAAAAATTTAAAAAATTTAATAGTGTTTTTTAAACATTTTTAAGCAAAACTGAAATACAAAATTTAAAGAGTATTTTTTTTTTAATAATTTAATCTTAATTTTAAAACTTTGAACGTGATAGGCTAATTAATATTTTAATTCTAAAATTAATATTCAATTTTATATTTTAATATAAGACGTGGTTGCAAGCAAGAACTTGCAGGACCTGCGTGAGGCGAAAATGGCGGATTCAACCTCTTACATTCTCTACATTGCTCTCTCCTTCCTCTTCATCATTCTCCTTCACTATCTCCTTCACAGACCTTCCAATGGCCGCACGCCGCCGAGTCCGCCGGCGCTGCCGCTAATCGGCCACCTCCACCACTTCTCGCCGTCCGTTTGCAAATCGTTCCACAATCTCGCCGCTAGGTACGGCGATCTTCTCTTCCTCCGACTCGGAAGCGTCCGATGCGTCGTCGTTTCATCGGCGTCGTACGCGACCGAGATCTACAAGACACAGGATGTTACTTTCTCGTCGCGGCCGAAATTCGCGTTCGGCGACGAACTGCCGTACGCGAAGGCCGGATTCTTCGCTGCAGAGTACGGAGATTACTGGAGATTCATGAAGAAACTGACGATGACAGAGCTTTTGTCGCAAAGGCAAGTTGAGAGATCACGCGCCGTACGGAGAGAAGAAATGTTGAAATTCTTGAAGAAATTGGGCGACTGCGGCGAGAACAACGAGGCCGTGGATTTGGGGGCGGAACTCGTCAAACTCACCAACAATAGCACTTGCAGGTATAAATTTACAATATATATATATATATATAAATTTACAATATATATATATATATATATATATATATATATATATTTTTTTTTTTTTTTTTTTTTTTAATTTCTATAGATGTTTAAAATTTTAAATTTTCACAAAAATTAAAATATATAGAAATTAAACATCTATAGAAATTAAAATATATAGAAATTAAACATCTATAGAAATTAAAATATATAGAAATTAAACATCTATAGAAATTAAAATATATATAGAAATTTTAAACATATAGAAATTAATATATATATATATATTCGATTTGTGAAAATTTAAAAATTTAAACATCTATAGAAATTAATATATATATATATATAAGAAAATTTAAAACTTTAAGCATCTATAGAAATTATATATATATATATATATATATATATATATATATTCAAGTTTCATCGAGAAATATATATATATATATATATATATTCAACTTGTGAAAATTTAAACATCTAATTATGAAAATAGTGTATTATATATATATATATATATATATATATATATATATATATATATATTTTCTTTCTTTTTTTTTGAAGTTGGTTAATTTTATTTTATTTAAATTTTATTATTTGTCTATTTAAAAAGGAATACGATGGTAATTTTGATGAGTGAAAATATGGAAATTAAAATGGAAATTGAAAAAAATAAAGAAATTAAGATAATGTTAAATTTAGTATAAAAAAAGTTTAAAAATGAAAAAATGAAATAAATAAAGAATTGAGTTGAAAATTTGAATGGATTATATTATAAAATATGATGAATGATTGTTACATAACACTAACCAATTAAATATTTTTCTTCAATTTTTAATAAAATAAAATTAGAGTAATAAATAAATAAATAAGATGGAATCAACTAGTAAATAATTATAAAGTTTTTTATTGACAGATCTTTATGATATGATTTGAAACATGTCAAACAATAAAAAATATATATTTGTGACAACTCAATTTTTGTATTTTAATCTGAAAATTTTACAAATAAAATAAAAACATAAATTAGAGGAATTACCAACAAAATACAAAAATTACTCCAAATTTAAAATAAAAAATAAATTATTTAGACTTGAATAAAACTATTTTTAATGGAAAGAAATATATTTATTTTAAAATTATATTGATGATATCGATAATTGTATGAATAGGTTGGTGATGAGTACAAGGTGTTCGGGAGACGATACTGATGAAGCAGAAAAGATAAGAGTTTTAGTAAAAGAAACGTTCGAAATGGCTACGAAAGTAGCGTTTGGAGATGTGTTTGGATGGCCGTTAGAGCGATTAGCGTTTTGGATGTTTGGGAAACATGCGAAAGATGTGACAATGAGGTATGATGAAATATTGGAGAAGATATTAAAGCAACATGAAGAGAGAGCAAAGAAAGAGGGTTTGGATAGAGAAGATAGGGATTTAATGGACATTTTGTTGAAGGTTTATCAAGATCATAACGCCGTGTTCAAGATCACAAGAACCAATATCAAGGCGTTCTTGCTTGTAAGTCTTCTTAATTACACGTTTACCCTTTTTATTATTTTTTTTTTTTATTCTATGACGTTGAAAATTACTGAGAGGAGTAGTCTCGGGAAAGATCATAAGATTTTAAGTAAGGAATACAATCTCGAAAACAAAAACTAAGAGAGTTTATCCTCAGAGTAGACAATATTATACTATTGTGAAGGTCCGTGGTTTCTCAAATAGTATAAGAGTCATGCACTTAACGTGGTCCATGCCAATAGAATCCTCAAGGTGCAGTCTAAGTGACTCAAGTGTCGAACAGGTGTATTTTGTTTAATGGCTTTGAACAATATCATACAATTATAGAGATTTATTAAGATGGTTTTTTAGATCCAACCCAATTATTCGGAACTCAAACAGCTCTTATTAAATAATGAATCGAGCAATAAAATTTTTGGGTTGAATTGGGTTGGTTCCGTTGTTTAAGTCGTTTATTCAAATTTTTCTTGTGCAGGACCTATTTTTGGGCGGCACAGGAACATCTACAGAGGTATCACAGTGGACGATGGCGGAGCTTCTAAACCATCCCGAAGTATTCAACAAACTGAGAAACGAAATAAACGCTGTGGTCGGAACCACCAGACTGGTCGGAGAAGACGACGTCCCAAATCTCCCCTACTTACAAGCGGTCGTGAAAGAGGCTCTCCGCCTCTACCCCGCCGTCCCATTAGCGATGCGAGCGAGCCGGGAAGACTGCACAATCGACGGCTTCCATATCCCCAAGAACACAATGGTGGCAGTCAACCTGTTCCACATAATGCGGGACCCAAAAATCTGGGAAAACCCGAACGAATTCGAGCCGGAAAGGTTCACCGGCGAAGTGCGGTACGAGATTAAGGGGCAGCAGGGTTCAGGGTTCGTCCCGTTCGGTGGGGGCCGACGGGGGTGCCCTGGCTCGACCCTTGCGTTCAGTTTCATTAGCACGGTGACTGCGGCCATGGTTCAGTGCTTTGATTGGAAGATCATTGGTGGAAGTAAAGTGGACATGGAGATTGGAGCCGCCTTCACTTTGCCCATGGCCAATCCTCTTCTTTGTGTCCCTCTCCTTCGCTTCCACGCTCGAGATTTGAACCTCTAATATCAAGAAAACATAATATTATTTATACATCGATATTAGTCGGTTCGAACCTCGTCTTAATTTTACCCAAGTTTCATCCAGGTCATGGAGTGACAATTATTACGACTACGATGACTTATATATATAATACAAAATGGATCTTGTTCTTATTAGATGAACACGACTCTTGTCTACTCGACTTTCATCCTTTTTCTTTCGAAGTCTTCGTCAATTTTTACTATGCCTTCGACGAGTCTCGACTCCTTTTTCTTTTGGAGTTCTTTGTTCGACATTTGAAGATTCTATTGACATGACTAAGTTTAGGGTATGGTTCTGATACCATGTTAGATGAACACAACTCTTCTCCATGATGGTATTCTTTGATTATAAACTCATGATCATTCCCTAAATTAGTTGACGTGGGACTTCCATCTAACACCTCCCCTCGAAAAATGTACGATCTCCTCCAACCGTTCTATTGTTAATCAGAGATTTCTCTATGAACAATACGAATCGGAGTTTGAAAAAGGGGAAGGAGAAGGAGTCCTCGACCCGCAAGAGATAGAGGAGGATTTATTCAATCACATAGTTTGGGCTCCTAGAATATGGTGTCGTTGGGGCTTTCTGTTTGATTGTATCGAAAGATCCAATAAATTGGGATTTCCCTACTATACTAGGTCATTTCGAGACAAGCATATCATTGTTAACGGTAACAGTATTTTTTTCAAATTTTTATTAAAAAAAAAAAAAAAAATTGAAAGGTATTAATGAAACCTTTTAAAGTCCAAAACGGTTGTTAAGAATATTATTAAACATTTTAAACGTAAATACCCTATTCTTTATTAATTTAGTGAATTAAATATTTTAAAATTTTAAATTATCAAAATTAAACAACTAGGGTACTAAAATAATACATTTAATAGTTATAAAAAAAAAAAAAAAAATAGGACAACCCTAATACTTGTTAATACGTACTTCCAAAATTTATTAATAAATGACGTGTCAACAAATATAGAAAATATGGAAAAAGGCCCACTTAGATTGTGATTAATTAGTGAAATAGAGGGTGTCTATTAATTAATTAATTAATTAATATATATATATATATAGAGGTTCGAGACAACCAAGCTATAATAACTAGGTTCAATAATAGTGGATGAGTACGAGTTGGGTTGGGAAAATCTTTTTTGGGTTGATTGGGTCGATGACTCGAGCAACCCAAATAGTATTTCCAACTCAACACTCTATTTTTAAATTGAATTATTTTTAAAAAATATATTAAAAAAATTATATGGTGATAAATAAAATCTCATAAATTTTAAATATAAGATTACAAAAGTCAAATATTCTTAATTTTTATAATAATTAAGCAGGATAGAGTTGAGTTGAATCCTAACCGTGTAACATCTCACTCGAATTTTTTTAATTTTTCAAAATTTTATTAAAAAAATAAAAATCTAACCTAACTCAATCTTTATAGTTGGAGTTGGGGTTGGGTTAACTAGGTTCTGGTTGGGGTCGAGTTAACTAGGTTTTCGAGTAATATGAATATTTTTAATATTAATATATATATATATATATATATGGTGTATTTTTGTTCTTCAATCAAACCATGGCTGAAATCGAGTCCTTAATCCTCCTCTCCACCCTCTTTTTCCTCTCCGTTTACTTACTCCGATCAATTCTATCCAGAACCACCGCCCTCCGCCTTCCTCCTAGTCCTCCGTCGCTGCCGCTTATCGGCCACCTCCACCTCCTGTCTCCGGCGCTTTACAGCTCCTTCCGTCGTCTCTCCGATCGGTACGGCCCGATCCTCTACCTCCGCCTCGGTGCCTCCCGCTGCCTCGTCGTCTCATCGGCGCCGATCGCCGCCGAAATCTTCAAGACGCACGACGTCCTTTTCGCCTCCCGTCCGACTCTGGCCTTCGCAGATAAACTGTACTACGGAAAATTAGGGTTTGTTTTGGCACCGTATGGCGATTACTGGAGGTTCATGAAAAAGGTCTGCGTGACGGAGCTTCTCAGCCCCCGGCAACTGGAGCGGTCGCAGAACGTCCGCCGGGAAGAAATCCGGCGGTTTCTGTCGAGAATCGCTGGCCATTCTCGGCGGAAGGAGACTGTGGATATCGGCGCAGAGCTTATGAGATTGACCAACAATACGACTTGCAGGTAACAGGGGATGGAATACTGTTGAACGGAAGTTCGTTAGGGGGGCATTTTTGGTAATATAAATATATATATATATATATATATATATTAAATTCGTATATATTTATTTGGTCGAAAAGTTTTTCAAAATGTCTCTTAAAAAAAATTAAAATAATTTTGTATATTCAAATATATTTTTTTAAATTTGATTAACATACTAAATATTAAATATAAAATTAAAAATTTATGCCTCATAAATCACAATAATTTCTCTTATAAATGTCTAATAAATCTTGAATTTCAATTTGAATTTTAACCTATTAACTGGTCTTTAAATTTTAGCTATAATTTTTTTAAAAAATATTATATATATATATATAATATTTTATTGTTTTTTCTCATAGAAATAGCATTTTTTTTTTAAAAAATTGAAATTTTGGTTGAATTTGATTAAATTTGGGAATTGCATTAGAAAAATAGTTTTGTGTGTATTTTAAAAATAAAATAAATAAAATTTAAGAGTATTTTTGAAATACAATTGTCATCGCTACTAAATAGTTGGAAAGTATCGTAAATTTAAAATTAATTAATTAATCGATCTTTGGTATGATAGGTTTATTTTAATTTCTTCGTCTTTTGAATTAAATATTTTCATAATAATATTACCAGTTTTATTGAGTCTCTCAATTTCAATTAATAGACGGCCAACGCTAACTGAAATTGATGTTTTTTCTATCTCTAATCATATATGTAAAATATAAGGACTAAAATGTTACAAATTTTGTAGGATGTTAATGAACACAACATGCTCGGGAGAAAAGAACGAGGCCGAAAGAATACGATATTTAGTGAAGGAAGCAATGGAGGTAATAACAAAGATATGCTTTGGAGATGTATTGGGGCCATTCAAGAACTTGGGGTTCTTGGTCTATGGGAAGAGGGCTCTTGATGTTGGCAGAAGTTGTGATGAACTAATGGAGAAGATCTTGAAGGAACATGAACTGAAAGGCAAGATGGAGAGTAATGAACCTAAGGATTTTATGGATATTCTCTTGGATATTCAACAAGATCATGCTGCTGCTATTAACCTCACAAGAACCCATATCAAAGCATTCATTTGGGTAAGCCATTATTATGTCTCTTCTTTCTCGTTTGGTCGAGAACGTAATGTCCTAACTGTTGAGGATGGTTGGGAGGGAGTTCTGTTTTGGTTAATTTAGGAAATGATCATGAGTTTATAAGTAATGAATACATCTCCATTGGTACGAGGTATTTTGAGGAAGTTCGAAACAAAGCCACGAGAGCTTATGCTCAAGGTGAATAATATTGTACCATTGTGAAGATCTGTGATTCTAAACATGGTATCAGAGTCGTGCTCTTAACTTAGTTATGTCAATAGAATCCTCAAGTGTCGAACAAAGAAGTTGTGAGTCTCGAAGGTGTAGTCAAAAGTGACTTAAGTGTCGAACAAAGGGTGTACTTTGTTCGAGGATTCCAAAGAAGGAGTTGAGCCTCGAGTAAGAGGAGGCTGTTCGAGGTCTCCATACGTGACTCAAGTGTCGAACAAAGTGTGTACTTTGTTCGAGGACTCCAGAGAAGGAGTCGAGCCTCGAGTAATGGGAGGTTGTTCGAGGGCTTCATAGGTTTCAGGGGAAGCCCTAAACAAAGCCATGAGAGCTTATGCTTAAGGTGGATAATATCATACCATTGTGGAGATCTGTGATACCAAACATGGTATCAGAGCCATGCCCTTAACTTAGTCATGTTAATGGAATCCTCAAATATCGAACAAAGAAGTTGTGAGTCTCGAAGGTGTAGTCAAAAGTGACTCAAGTGTCGAACAAATGGTGTATTTTGTTCGAGGACTCCTAAAAAGGAGTCGAGCCTTGAGTAATGGGAGGCTGTTCGAGGGCTCCATAGGTCTCAGGGGAAGCCCAAAACAAAGCCATGAAAGCTCATGCTCAAAGTGGACAATATCATACCATACCATTGTGAAGGGTCGTGATTGATAGATCGGGTAGGAGTTCATTTACGGTTATTCAAGACAGCTAGCCGTTCTTGATTATTAAGTTTGTGTTTATTTGGTTATTGAGTTTAAAAGTATTTAATGGGTTGATTCAGGATCTCTTCGTTGCTGGCACTGATACTTCATCAGTAGCCATGCAATGGGCAATGGCTGAACTAATCAGCCATCCTGAAGTGCTGAAAAGGGTTAGAAAGGAGATAGAATCAGTGGTTGGACAATCAGGAAGGCTTGTGGAAGAAGAAGACATTCCTAGACTCCCTTATTTGCAAGCTGTTGTGAAGGAAACTTTGAGGCTCTACCCATCAGGACCAGTCACAATAAGAGAATGTCGTCAAAGTTGCAAAATCGGAGGCTACGACGTGCCACGAAAAACAAGTGTCGCGATCAATCTCTTTGCTATTATGAGAGACCCTCAAGTGTGGAGGGAACCTAACAAGTTTCGTCCCGAGAGGTTCTTAGCTTCATCGTCAAAACAAGAACGAATTGAGACCAATACGGGGCAAAGTTTTGACTTCATCCCGTTCGGGGGTGGAAGGAGAGCGTGCCCTGGCGCAACATTGGCGTTAAGCATGATAAACACAACGATGGCGGCCCTGGTTCAGTGTTTTGATTGGAAGGTGGTTGGAGAAGGAGGTGAGGAAGAGGAAGCTAAGGTTGATATGCAACCAGGACAAGGCTTGACTTTAGGAATGGCCAACCCTCTCTTGCTTGTTCCTACGTTACTTTTTGATCCATTTGGTGCTTCAATGTAACAATGCATGATCAATGGCTTGTTCGTCAGTTTCTTCAATAAGGCCTCATTTCAAGTTTACAATAATAACAATGTGTTACTGGACAAAACTTCGTGATTTAATCTATACTTGCTGATATGAACAAAGACATCAATCATGTACTATAAACTTCAAGAAAGATGTGAACAAAATGTCGTTCAAATTATCACAAGATGTTGCAATGCTAGGTAGTTTAGGTTGCATGTTTAGAATTATTCAAACATGACACGATCAATCTTGCTTGTAAAATTATGATCAACAAGGTATCCGTTTTTAAACTTTCCCTTTGAGTGATTTTTTTATCATTAGGGCTAAGTTTCTTTACAATTCTACGTAGCTTAGATTGCATGTTTAGAATCATTTAAGTTAGACATGATCAATCTTGCTTGTAGAGTGATTTAAATCTCAAATAAGTGTTCTTGCCTCAACAAAATAACCCGAATCTTAGTTCCCTTATAGTGATTTCTTATCACTTGCGAATTAAAATCTATCCAAGGCTCCAACTTTTTGTTTTACACAAATAGCATATTTTTCAGAACTCATTTCCCTTATGTAGAGAGAGAAGAGAGACAGAGAGAGATGAAAAAGAAAAACTCAGTTACTTTAGCATACCCTTACTGAGATTCATTAATCTCCCATGTTTATGTTGAAGGGGACAATATGAAGCTTTTTGCTCAACCAAAATGAATATTATGAAGGTAACAAAAAGCTTGAAGCAGAGGAACTATTTACCTTTAGTCTCCTGAAAGACCAAAGTTACAGATTAGATAGACATCAGATCAATCGCTTCCCCCCTTTTTCTTCTTCTGCTCTGTTGAGGGCTGTAAAAAAAGCAGCAATTCAAGTGAACATATTGTGAGAAACATAATTCATGTCAACTCCTGCAACAGCCAGCAGAGGTTGCAGGCTGAGGCTCTTGTCCAGGGACAACAATTTTGACTCCTTCGAGGAGTGATGCGCTTCCGTCGGTATCAGTATCCTCATTTGCAATCAGTGTCTTCCTGCTAACCACTCGGTAAATTTCTGTCAGTATGGTATTGAATGCTGCCTCTACGTTAGTTGCCTCCAGAGCTGATGTTTCCATGAAAAACAGGCTCTCCATTTGAGCGAACTCTTTAGCATCTTCTGTGGGCACAAGACGAAGAGAATCTAGATCAGACTTGTTCCCTATAAGCATGATAACGATGTTCTTGTCTGCATGCCCACGCAGTTCATCTAACCATCTAGTTATATGATCGAACGACTGACGTTTTGTCATGTCGTAGACCAGCATTGCCCCCACAGCACCTCTGTAGTATGCACTTGTCACTGCACGATACCTGAAAACCATCACTAATAAGAGAAAAAGAAGGAAAACGAAGCATGCTCATGGTATATGTGAGTTCTCACATCGGTTGGGAAGGAGAACGAAGCATTTTTTATAAGGGCGTAGAAACCTCTCCCTAGCAGACGCGTTTTAAAAACCTTGAGGGGGAGCCCGGAAGGAAAAGTCCAAAAAGGACAATATCTGCTATATACGTTCCAAAATAATATCACGGCTTGATTGCCCTTAGCATCTATTCATACTAAAAAAATACTCCTTATGATCTCCGAAATGTGTTTTCGTTTACACTTTCCAAAGTCGAGAGCTTAATGTCAACCATCAGCACTCAAGTTATGTTAACAGGAAATCTGCCAAACTATAATCACATCACCATAGGACAGCATAACAGGACCCAAGGACAATTCTCTAATTCAATTCATAATATACTGATTGGTTCTAACATCCCTAAGTCAAACATTGACAATATGAACCCCACCCAAGGGATTGAACATGATGATAAAGCAACTTGTGCTTAACTAAGCGATAATAAATTTATAAGGTCCTTAAAGACCGTTTTAGTCCCTGTCCCTGCCCACAAGATGGTTGTAACAGCTCAAGCCCACTGCTAGCAGATATTGTCCTCGTTGGGCTTTCCCTTTTAGGCTTCTCCTCAAGGTTTTTAAAACGCGTCTGCTAGGGAGAGGCTTCTACGCCCTTATAAAGAAGGCTCCGTTCGCCTCCCCAACCAATGTGGGATCTCACAATGGTAGGCTCAAAGCTATGCGATAGTATGGTTATAAAGGAGGATTTCTTTATGAGAATGAAGGTGAATCTGAATTGGATGCAGATTGTGTTACATGTCGGGTGCATAGTGTTTATGATTCAGTGACAATATATATATATATATCCATATCAACCGAATCAATGTAAAACCCCATTGTTCCAATAAGTAGCAGGGGAGGTGAAAATGGAAAAGTAAACTGAAGCAGCAAGAGATGAAACAAAAAGTTACAAACATACTGTTTACAAAGTTCAGAAAAAAAGACAATCAATTCTGCTTGTTACACAGGACATAAGAAAAGGTTATGCAAACTTACATACCTAGATGAACCATCAACATGAACATACTGAAATTACATACATAGATGAACCATCAAAGATTAGTGCAGTTTCTACATTCAGGAAATTCTTCACAAGTTGATGTAAAATTACATACATAGATGAACCATCAACATGAACATACTGAAAACCAACAATAAGGTGCATTCTGTTCAAGATTTACAATGAACTAACACATCGTTGAGATAAATTTTTCATGCTAACATCAATCTTAAGCATTGAAATTCTGGAAAACCTAGTTCAATGCACAGGAAATTCTAATTCAGCATTGTTGAGAAAAGCAAAAATAAAATTCCTAAGAAACATGGCGGATTATTACCTCTCCTGTCCAGCAGTATCCCATATCTGCGCCTTGATAGCTTTCTTGTCAATGACGAGCGTCTTTGTCTGAAACTCAACCCCAATCGTAGCCTTCGAATCCAAACTAAACATATTCCTAGAAAAACGAGAAAGAAGTTGCGACTTCCCCACCGCAGAATCCCCAATCAACACGACCTTGAATACATAATCGATCTTCTGATTGAAATTCGATTGCAGATTAGACATCGCTCTTACGGGAAAATAAGAAATCAATCTAATCCAATCGAACAAAAAAAGAAGAACAAATCGGAAAAGGGGGAAAATGGAACACCAAGCGATCGAATCGATCGCTTGATGCGATTACAAGAGAAATGGGGGAATGATTCTGTTTGGGGAGAAGGAAAATTGGGGGGAAAAAAGGGTTTAGCGATGATTTGAAAGGAAATGGGGAGAATCGAAGGTATTTTGACATGGACGAAAACAGAAAGAAAAAAAAGAAATTAACGGTTCTTCTTCTTCGTTTCATTGTTCGTTTGGAATGGTCAACGTCAACATCTCCCAAACTTCCACGTATGACCAAAATGTCCAACTCTTAACTTCGTATTTATAGTCTTTTTTTTTTTCTTTTAAAATATTTTATTAAATTTCTAATTATATTTCTAATTATAATTTATTTATAATAGTAAGTATGGTTAAAAAAATAGGTGGTAAGTAAAATAACAATTTAGTCCATGTAGTTTGCTACAAACCACCTCTAAATTTCAATAGGTAACAATTTAAAATTCATTCTAAAATCATCTCGAGAAAGTTTATAATAAATTAAGTTTGAGATCAATACAATATATAGGAGAAGGTTCGAACGTCGAACTATTTAGCTCAGATATACTTATGTTGACGCATAGCCGTAACCGTTTATAAATACATTTTGGTCTTTTGTTGATTTATATAAACCGGTAACATTTTTTATTAAATCTTAATAATCTTTTTTATAATAAAAATAAAAACTAAATTTTTACAAATTTTAAAGTAGGCCGATCTCATTGTTATATTTGTTATAAAAATTAAAAATAAAATAATTAGATGGTTAAATTCGAAGAGAGATAATAAAATAAAAAAACTCGATGATGTCATAAAATTAGATCAACCCAATGCAGCATGTATGAATTAGGTTGAGTTATGAACTTAGTTGTGTTGAATGCGTTCAAATAAATAAAAATTTTATCACGTACGTTCATGAGCTTTTTTTTATAACTGGATTGAGTTGAATGGTACTAATCCACACGTCTATTATTAATTTTAAATAAATTATTTTAAATTATTTATTCTCTTTTTTAAATATTTAAAAAGTAAACTTTAAAATATATATTTTAATTGATTTTGTAAGTTGAAATTTTATTAAAAACCAAAATTTGAGTCCATGAAATGTTGCAACTAACTCTAACTTATACATTGTAATTATCACCTTTCAGCAGGGCTATTTTGGTCAGAGAACCACCTGAATTCAAACCAAACTGCCACCGTCCCACTTTCCCCTTCTCGCTCCTTCTTCTACATAACAATGGCTGCCATGGCAGATCTACAATCACTTCTTTTATGCATACAGAAGAAAAAACCTCAACATTGCCTTCATACAGAGAGAAAACATATATGAGAATGTTACTTGTTGTCTTCTTCCTCTTCGCCGCCGTCGAAGCTTGCTCGCCTTCGGGCCAGGCGGCCCTGCTCGCATTCAAGGCGGCGCTGAACGAGCCGTATTTAGGAATCTTCAATTCATGGACTGGAAATTCCTGCTGCGGTGGTTGGTATGGAGTCAGCTGTGATCCTGAAACTCTCGAGGTCACTGAAATTAGCCTCCGCGGCGAGTCTGAGGATCCGATCTTCCAGAAGGCCGGCCGAACCGGGTACATGACCGGCTCGATTTCGCCTGAGATTTGTAAACTCGATAGCCTCATGATCCACATCATTTCCGATTGGAAAGGAATCTCCGGCGAGATTCCGAAGTGCTTGACGAAACTCAGCCAACTCCGAGTTCTCGACCTCGTCGGAAACAAAATCAGCGGCGAAATTCCTTCGGATTTCGGAAACCTAAATCACCTTACCGTGCTTAACCTCGCAGATAATGCGATTTCCGGTACTATACCTAAATCGATCGTGAATATCGGCGGTCTGATGCATCTCGACCTCAGGAACAATCAAATTTCCGGCAAAGTTCCATCCGATTTTGGGAAATTAGAGATGCTGAGTCGAGCGCTTCTTAGCAGCAACCAACTCGGGGGATCGATTCCGGCTTCGGTTACGAAAATGAACCGCCTCGCAGATTTGGATTTGTCGATGAACGGTATCTCCGGTATGATTCCGGAGAATATCGGAAACATGCCGGTTTTGTCAACTCTGAATCTGGACAGCAACAGAATCTCAGGGCAAATACCTCCAACTCTGATCAGCAATGGCGGGCTAGGGATTCTGAATTTGAGCAGAAACGCTCTGGACGGGCAGATTCCGGACGTTTTCTGCCCGGGTTCATACTTCATGGCGCTCGACTTGTCGTTCAATGCCCTTAAAGGTCCGATACCAAATTCATTGTCGTCAGCCGAATACGTTGGCCATTTGAATCTGAGCCATAACCATCTTTGCGGGTCCATACCCATCGGGTCGCCCTTTGATCACCTCGAAGCGTCGTCGTTTTCCAACAATGACTGCCTCTGTGGGAACCCATTAAGTACTTGTTGACGAATACAAATCCGGGTAAGAGAAAACGAGCTATAGTCGACCCGGATCCGACCCGAAATAATGTTTAGAAGACTGATAAATAAGAATGTTTTGTTATTATTATTTTTTTTTGGTTTAATGCAATAATTAAATATAGTGCCTTCTTTTTTTCTTTAATTATAAATTTGGTTCTCATTAAAAAAAAAAATTAATTTTGTGTATAGTAAATTTTGAAATTGATATATTAATTTTTTAAAAAAATTAACTATTTTATTAGACTATATATATATATATATATATATATATATATATATATATTTATTTATTTATACACCAAATTTCAATGACACCAAATTTTTTAAAAAGTTGTTCTTACAAAATTTGAAAAATAAATTTAATTTAGGAGATAAACTTCATTATATAATCGGCCTTTGAGTTCATTGATCTTCATTTGTCTATGGACTAGATGATCTTCTTGGGTGATCGGTTCGCTTTTTAGCTTTGTTTTTATTTTATTTTTTTACGTATGACTTGTTGATTATTTTGGATTGACTTATAGTTTGTTGATCGATTTGGAACCGTCTTTGACTTGGTTATCGGACTAAACCACTTTTTAGTGGGTCACTGAAATTTACATGACATTTTTTTTTCTCGGATCAACTCGACCAACTTGAAAATCAGGTAACAATCCAACTCTAGTTTAAAAAGCTTAAGAATATTTAATGTTTGTAACGGGAGGCAGTGATGCATTGTGACGGTTTGATATTTGAAATTTATAAGATTTTAATTATTAATATAATATGTATTTTAGATGAGTAAAATTTTTTAAAATAATTAAAAAAAAACAGTACAACTCAACCGAGATTGGGTTTGTGTGTTCTATTTGAATTGTTCAGGTCATTAACCTAACCAACCAAAATTTCGAGTCGGTTAAGAAGATTTTTCTAACGCAACCTGCGTACACTTCCTAATTTTGATGGACATGTATGAGTCTGAGTTCAGTTGATTTTGGGCCTAACGCTTGAGTTTGAGTTGAGTAATCTTTTTTTAATTCATTTTTAATCAGTTGAGCTTAAATTAGAGCTACGTGACATAATTTGATTAGACTAATTAACGTTTTTTAATGGACCAATGCTTACAGAAATGACATTGAATATGAAACATGCAATTGTGACGTAAAATAAATATTTGGGTCATACAAATCTAGGTCATTATTGCGGTAGATTATAAGTATTATTCAACGTTCTAATGGATTTCTATTTTATACGTATATATTTTTTTATTATATAAATATTATCATATTTAATAAATAAGTGTTTATTAATTAAAAAAAAAACATTATTCTTAAATTGGCTTTTATCTTTAAAAAAACAGTTTTTAGTTTTCCTTTTTTATTTTCATAATTAAATTTATTGGAATCACATGATCGGGCCGGAAGAGAAAATTGGGCCGGAGTCCAACTGTCTATTGTTTGGAGGGGTACCTTTCCCGCCATCGACCATTTCTCTCAACGAGCAAATTTAGGGCACATTCTTTCCGCTCCTCACCACTTCCATTGAAAGTAAGCTCCAATTCATTCCTCTTCTTCACACAAATTTCGGTTTTATTCGTTGTTCTTTTGCTCGGTGTAGCTTCCAGTTTTTCAATATTGATTTCCAGATGCATGATGCCCTAACTTCGTCGAGATTATTTGAATCGACCAGCAGATGGAATTTTATTTTTCGCTCGTCGTAATTTGTTTCATTTCTCGGATATTTCAGGTTTCTGGTGCCTTTAATTTTACTGAGGAGTTGCGAAAACGCTATCGTGATGGTAAATTTCTGAATGATTTGTTCAATTAGGATATTGATGCTGGTTGATTACGAAGTATAATGTGGTATTCGTATCGTTTGTTTTATCAGTCTGGAAGAAAAGAAACTGTTCTGGATTTGGCTAAGTTTGTAGACAAGGGCGTCCAAGTGAAGCTTACCGGCGGCAGACAAGGTTGTTTCTATTAATTATGGTTAATAGTATTACTGCCACTTGGATACAATTCATTGCTTTCCGATTAGCAAGATTTTTATTCAACTGTTCGTGTGTTGCGTTGAAGAGGACCGAGGCACATAATTGAATGTTCGATGTCTTTTTTCTTTTTTTTTTTAATTTGTTGTTCTTAAATTCAAGAAAAGTGCCTTATGAGCCTTATTTTCCATTGACAGTTACTGGAACGCTAAAAGGATATGATCAATTGCTGAACCTTGTGCTGGATGAAGCTATAGAGTTTTTAAGAGGTAACCAATTAACTGGATACTGGCAGAATAGATGAGATTTGTGGAATTTTATAAACGTATAGACTGAAAGCTCGATGGAAATTGATTAGCAGCATTCATATAACTTTTCTTATTTATTTTCACCTTCCTGCTATTTTAAATGTACGGGAAATTTAGAAAAAGAAAAAAAAAATCATTTGATATTGGATGAAGAAGCACAAATTAAGTATTTAATTTAGAAGTAACATAAGCAAACAAACAGTTTTTCTATAAGAATAGACAAAGATTTCTGTTCTGCCGATTTAACGGATTAAGATATGGCAGTGTAGTAAAGGCCTTTCATATTGAAACGTTATTTTGTTTTACATGTTTTCTTTAAGCATATTTGCAATCGATACGTTTTTTTTCTATCTTTCAATAGAAAAATGGATGTCATTGGCATTATGGACTATATGAATAGTTATTTTATTTTATTTTTATTTTTACTTTGAATATTGGATATATTTAAATTTATTTTAGGCTGTTGCATAAATTTGTATCTTCAATCTGCATTATTATCTTGTAAATCTTTGCATAACATCATTTTGGATTTTATTTGTGTACCCATACACTATTATAAGATTTGTTTGAATAAAAGTTGCAAATACGTGCAAATCTATAACAATCTCTGTAATCACATTCATTCAAAAGGCATGGAAAAAAGAGGAAGATGAGCAATCTCATCTCCCCGGTCCAGGCCTTGGGGTGGGTGCTGGTGCCCTCGGAAATAGGAGAGCAAAGCTTCAACTCCCGGTTATATTAGAAACAAAAACCTCTATATTATTTATCATCAGTGGGGGTACATGTTAAAGGAAGTTTCAAGAGCCTCCCACCCAGCATTTCCTACCAAAATCACCGCAACTATTTAGCTTATGTACACCCACAAATATGACTAACAACCTCACCGCCAGCCCCAAGTATGACACCCACCAACTGACATTGTTCGCTCTCCCCTTACACACTGCACCTTGACTAATGAAAGCCTGGAAAAATATACAAATTAGAGGCAAAACCTAGAAGCTCTCAGAATTTATCTAAGCTCCACATCTTGTGTTCGTAATTTTTTTTAGAGAGAAAAAAAAAAGGTAATATTTTTGTCTCTACTTCCAAAGCTCCCACAAAAAAGCTTTGAGGAGTTTGAACCACAACATCCTATTTGGACGTATGCTCACAAAGACTATGTTCGTCAACCAAACACAAGAACACAACAAAACAGAAAAATAACTATATTGCATTATCAATGAAGAAATTACCATATCTAATCGCTTTTTAAGAGGGTTATCTCTCTCCGAAGTCCCACAATGAACAATCCTCACCAAAAATGATCTTATAATGTCCCTAACTCCCCATATTTATAACCAAGTTAGCCCCTAACTAATTACCACTATGTCCTTACTCCTAATATTCCCAATATGTTCCTTACTAGTACTATCACAGACTCTTGTAACAAGGCCTGATTATATGTGTGGAAGCACCATTGAAAGCCGGAAACTTCCAGTAGCTTATGCCAACAAGGACAGACTAGGCAGGTCGTGCTATTAATCCTCAAAATTTGCTTTGTTAAGAAGGTACCACTTAGGAGCCTATACTTTACAAGGGCACTTCTGATGAGTCCTGTCCCGTGGTGTTGATATTTCATATTCCGTAGCACCAAGGTTCAAGAACAAACTAGACCTTCTTTGCAGCCCAAGCTTTCCAAATAGCCTCGGAGAGCCATTTCTCCAACATTCTAGGACTTGTAAAGAAGTATTATAATGGGTACTATAAAGTTCATTTATGAATTAGTAAATGAGTTCATGGACTCATCTGGGTTTGCACCTCCTCTTTTTTTTTTCTTTTTTTTTTTTTGCATCATAGTTCATATCTTAAAATACTATTATGGTTCATGTACTTTGGATTTCTTCCCATTCTAGTCCCTGTACTTTCAAATCTTAAAATCTAGGCCTTATAATTTCAATAAAACTTTAAATTACTCTCTATTGTTGATTTGAAACTAATTTTTAACAAACTTAACAAAATAATAACAATGTTTTTCATTCAAGAAAAATATACAATGTGGATATGATTCCAAAAATTATAGAGGGGAGGCTAATAGAAATTACATTACTTTTTAATAAGTTAATAATAAACTATCTGTTAGGAACTAATATTAAGATTTATTAAAAATAGAAGAACTAAATTTGGACATTTGGACATGCATAAACTAAAATAAAATGAGACCCAAAGTACATGGACCAAAATGATATTTTAATCTAGGTCATATTACACATCATAACAACTTTTAAAAGGCTCTTTCCCAAGGGCAAGGTTTTTTATTTTCCCAAATTCAGATGATTTAGTTTGGTGGTGATATGTTTCTATTGTTTTGATTTTGGTCCTATGCCCCACTTTCTTAATATCTAAATTCTTTTCGGTTGACCAACTAGGCAGTCATGTTTTTTTTGTGTGGTAGTAATGGCCTTTTACTTCTTGTTTATATGGCACTTTTTTGAATGAGTAGTAAGTTAAAATATTATCCTTACACCAGGAAATATCTGTTATATTGACTTTTTTCGGCAGATTCTGATGATCCGTTGAAGACAACAGATCAAACCAGACGTCTTGGCCTAATTGTATGATTCTTACTATCTACATATTTTAGTTATCGTTTAAAATAAGGCACCTATGATTAGAGCCTTGGATGCCATGAACAGATTTATCATTTTTCTGCAGAGTATTATTATTTAAGCATGCAGCTTTGGACTTTATTTTGACAATTGCAATTATCTGTGCGCTAAACAGATTAGATGGTCTTAATTACCGGACAAAAGGCCTATATGTTCTAGCCGAGCATGTTTCTATCATTTGAATATTTGTATATTCTTGTGCATTGTGCAACCATTCGTCCCTGCTATCACTTGCACCATGTTAAACTTCTCACGCTTTCTCTTGCTCTTTTTTTTATTTTTTTTATTTTGAGGGTTAGTGCATGGTTAACTATTTATTATGAAAAATTTGTTGAAAATTTTAAATTATTTTATCACGAGTAAAAAGTGAAAAATCGGCTCATCTTAAGCGTGCATATGCAGAATGAGAAAATAAGTGTTCTATAAGGCGTGCTTCTTAGTTCCAAACTTGTGTTTATTTTTGGGTACAAGCCTGTATGATCAATTTGCATGCCATTCACTGCAGGTCTGCAGGGGGACTGCCGTAATGCTTGTGTCTCCAGTTGATGGTACAGACGAGATTGCTAACCCCTTTATCCAACCGGATGGTGCATAGGTGTAATTTTTTGTTTACTTTACTTTCCCTGTTCTCTATCTGAATATCAAGTTCCGCTATTTTCTTTGTGATTCCTCTCTCTCTCTCTCTATTAAAAACAATTGAGTTTGAACCCTTCTATTTAGATACGTGGAGCACTTATCCATGTGAAGTAAAATTGTGAAATTTTGTTAATTTCAGTAAACTTACCGCTTTCTTTGAGTTTACTGTTTTTGGGTTCCTTCACTTTGGATGCCTTCCTAAGTCTAAAAGAGCACATGACGCTTTGATGGCATTGCCCAATCAGCTGGTGCCTGACACTGACAAAGAACTGATGGTGTAGAAAGTGACATGGGACCCTGCCCGTTGGCCGACAAAGGATTTCTTTTGTTGATGGCCCAACTTATTCTCTTTCGGTACATCATGGTGACTTTATGCCAGCCGAGCCAACTATGTGAACTGAGCTGCAACTTGGTGCTGGTAAGCTTTTCTAGACGCTTCAAATGGTTCGTTCTTATTCTAAACTTAATTTTACTTTGTTTTTCCATTGGAGTCTTCTGATGTATTCCCCACGACTTGCAAAAGTGGGGAACTTCAGCCAGTTTGCACGCAACCTTCACCAGCCCCTCCCTCCTTCCTCCTGCACTGCACTGCTTTCCTTGGCCTTTTAGCCCACTGACTTTTAAGCCAAAAAAAAGAGGTGTCAGTCTGGATGAGTGTTGGAAAAATAACTGTGACTGAACATATAACTTAGATAAAGCAGCGTCATCTCTCTTATTTAGCCAAGTTCCCTTTTAGGTTTAAATTTGAGTATGGTCTTATACCTTCAAAAATATTTCGCTTACAATGTCTGGGTTTGTTTGTGGAAGGTTTTTGATGACCCGTTTTTTTGTTTCGTTTAATATATTTATAAACACGTTTAGTCTTTTTTTTAAAACTCTTCGAGTCCTTTTTTTAATTTGTTTTTCAACTTTTGTTATTAAACCGGGTTCAAAAAATGAACCGTCTTTTCGGAGAGAACCAAAAGGCATTTCAAAAGGCATTTCAGCTTCCTTTCCAAAAACTGTTAAAAAAGAAAAATCATTTTTTTTTGTTCGTTCTTTTTTATTGAATTTTTATTAGGTAACCTAAATATGTCGCAAATTAGGTAACCTAAATATGTCGCGCTCGCTTTCACACGAAAAGGAAATAAGATCTTTATTTGAATACCCTCTGTTCACCAATTTTGTGGAAATTCTATTTCTGATAATTGAACACCATTATAGTTCTTACATTTATTTTGATTTCAACACATTGCCCGCTAGTTAATATAGACATGTATTCAAACTACGTAAGTTCAAGATCGAGTATTAGGTAAGCACATTTTTTTTATTAGAAAGTAAAAGAATAGAGGACCAAGGTTTTTTTTTTTTTTTTGGTGAAAGTTTAGAGATGAAAATAGGTATTATGATAGTCAATGGACTACATGGTTATTTTTTTTAATTTAGGGATTAAAAGAGGCCAAAATGGAACAAACCTTTAAACCAAAATAGGATATATACGTTTTTGTATATTCATTTTAATTTATTTGTATGGAATCATATGTAATATAGGGTGGTCTGCATGAGTGCCTTTCTATGACCGTGACAAACAGGGAAAGCAGGAGACTTTTTGGGATTAAGAATCTGTAGCAAGATAGGGATTGATTTGACTCTCTACTTTTTTCTTCCCTACAAAAACAAAAAAAAAAAAAATTAAAAATAGTTTCTTGAGTCTAAAAAGTAAATAGTAATCAGTTTCTCATAATTAATTGTTTTTTTTATACAACATTAATGTTCCAAGTGAAAGGGCTGTCATTTTAATTTATACCCATCATATAATATGGAATGTAATTAAAATTGAAATCAGGGGAGGTCTCGAAGCTTTGATATGGATGAAGGTATAAGAAATGTGCTTATTCGCGATGAAGGTATAAGAAATGTGCTTATTCGCAAACTTTCAATTCTATATCTAATAAGTTTTAAGAGGACTTCTAACTATTATATATTATATATTATGTATATATCTTTTTTTTTATATTATTGAGAAATTATATTTTTGAAGTTTCAATTTTATATATATTTTTTTATGTCTAGTATGTTTTTATATATTTATTTTTTTAAAAAAATTGATTTATTATACATGAAATTGTTTTGTGGGCAATGAAGTCACTAAATTTGAATCTTTTAGGTTGAGTAAATACTAAATTTTTTTTAGAGATTTATCATACACAAAATTAGAATTTATAATGATTTATAAACAATTTAAAAGTTTAGAAACATGTAGACATACCATTGAAGTCTAGGAATTTATTAGATACTTCTGAAACTTTAGATACTAAATAGACACAAACATATAAATTAAATTGGTATTATGATCTTATTAGGTTACAATATCATATAATTTATAATATATTATATTATTGATATTAACAAAATAAAATCAGATATTTTTTAATATAATTCTCCTTTTAAAGTTTCAAATTCGAAATTTGTATATTTTTATAGAATTTTTATTAAACCACTGAAATTAAGATGGCGTATCAAACAAGATAGACCTCGATGATGAATAATACTCTCAATCTGTCTTTTTATATATATATATATATATAGAAAGAGAGGAGTATATTCTTTTTGAATTTTTGTAGCATAATTCTAGATTACTCTTTTGGCTCCATAGCATGAAGGATTTAATTGTTTTGACCAAAATTCTATCCATTTTTATTTATTTATTTATTTCAGGGAATTTAGATCAGCAAAATCCAATTATGTTGCAGCCAAAAGATGGAGAAGAAAAGTAAAAGGTTAGTCGGCAGATTAGAAAGAAATTGATTCTGTTGGCTTTGGTGTCACACTCCACTTTCAACAGATAATATTATTAACAATAAATTATAAACAAATTAATAAGTTCATAAGTGCCATTTGCTTTATATTTATTACGCACCAATTTTGTTTATAAAATTATCCTTTTTTTCCTCAATATTTTCAACAACAAATTATATATTTCAATTATTATTATTATTATTATACTCATAGTTTACTCAATAAAAAGTTTGAATATTATGAGAATGACAAAAAAAAAAAAAAAAAAAAAAAAAAAAAAAAAAAAAAAGTATGAACACAGACTTCAAAACTTAGTTATAAAAATACAATTATATATTATGTTTAAAGTTGAAAAAGGGCGAAGTCCTCAAAATTAGGTCACTTTTTGTTCATACTTTTTGGAAATATGAAAAAAAATATTTTTTTAAGGAAAATAATAACAAAATTGTGGGCCCACTGATTTTGATTTAGGAATATTAAGTCTTTAAAAATAATAACATTATTTATACGACCCACTTCTAATTTATTACAAATGATTTGATCCAAAATGTTAATATGAAAAAAATGTGAGTATAAATATTCTATACAATTCGGTTGATATAAAATTATAGCACCAAATATTTAATTTATCTATAAATTTATTAATTGAAATTATTAATATTTTACAACATAATCATATGCAACTCAATTTTATTCCGAAGTGAGTTATATGAGAATTTGTCTTTTGATTTGCATGAGTGATAACTAGTTTTATAGTAGTTTAATAAGTTTACTATTTTTTAAATTTGACCAAATAGGAATTTAGAAACACAATTCACGAGATTAAATTCACTCATTTCCGTGTAAGGGTAAATAAATGAGTAGTTCTTTTAAATGTTGATTTTAGAACTTGAACAATAGAGTCTCATTCTCTCATTGCCCCGAGAGAGACTTGATTAATGATTGAATTATAAGTAAATTGTTTACTAGATGATCAATGACTTAGTCATTCTTCCGTCAAAATTGATTAATTAATTTTGTATCATTTGAGTTTGTAATTTGTAGATTCATAAGATTCCCGCCATTGTAATAGGTAAAAAACATAAAGTATTTAAATTATTAGATAAATTAAAAAAAAATTATTTAATTTGAAAGTTAAAATCAACCTAGAAAATTTATTTATTGTATTGATACATTCAAACTGAAATAATTAAATAAATTATATGCATTAATTAAAATACATATTTAAAATTTAAATGATATTTAAATCGGTTAAATATGTATTGAAATATTTTTAATAATATTAAATATAGAAATATGGCAGCCCATGCCTCTTCATTTTATTATGGTCCCTATAGAGAGTACAGGTGGCACTATTTGGGCCCACGTTTCACTTTAATTTTCTTTTTTATTTCTTTTTTTTAAGGTTAGATATTAAAATCTCCGTTTGGATAAATAAAAAATTTTACTTTTACAATTTCAGTAAAATTGTAATTTAAATATTGAAATTTTTGTATTTATGGTATTTAATTTCTCAATTTTTAATTTTGTTAAGTCCCTTAATAATAAAAATATTTGAAAAAGTAATTATAATTACAACTACATTTTCCTAACATATTATATTTTTCAAAATTAATAAATGTATTGATAATTAAAAATATAGAAGAAGTAAAAAGTTAAAAAGAGTACTTTTTTTAATATTCATAATTTATTTTTTAGTACATTTAACAGTTGAGAAAATAAATTTATAATTAATATATTTATTATTAAAAAATGAGGGAGAGAGAGGAATAATAAGGAGGTAGACAAATTTGTATTTGTTGACAGCTTTTATTCATTTCGCACATCCCTCTCCCCACCTACTTAAAATGCTGCCAGACTGTCCACGCGCCACCACGTACCCTCCACCACATCGTAGCCGTCCGATCCTCCTTTTCATCCTCCTTCGTACACGTGTCATCCATCTCACCGCTCTAAAATAAAATTTGTTTCACCCATCAGTACCACAAACTGCACTGTACATCTGTCTAAAACAGACACGTGGCACCTTTTGATTAGTCCTTCTGATTGCCAATCATAATCACGATATCTCGCGTGCCGTTCTCGTGTTTTAACCATCTCGTATCTCTTTCAGTTCTCGAGAGATGTTATTGCCGAGCCGAGCACATGGTTTTTGCATTTCCCAATTCCCAACCAGGAAAATTATCGAGCAAACAACTGAAAAGTCCACCGGCTCAGAAATTTCGATCGAATTTACGAAATCTGCCATATGAACGATTCGAAGATAGAGGAAACGGAAGAGAAGAACACGAGAATCGATTGAATATTGAAGAGACCTACAAGTGATTTTCTGATTTTCATTTTCCAGAAACCAGAAAGGTGAAGGAAGAAGAAGTATGGATTGAAGCAGAAATATAAATCGAAAAATTAAAAATAAACGAGATAATTCATATTTATCAATCAAACACGATGATCGTGATATTCGACGACTAATTCCTCGCTCCCTCTCATAGATCTGTGATATCCAAGAGAGAAACTGCAGGATTTATAACCTTCGTTTCCGTAGAAATTTCATTTTTCTCTTTCGAGTCCACGATCTTAAATTTGACATTATCAGATCAAATATGATTGTTCTATCTTTTGTCTTTTTTGATATTTTATACAAATCAGACTCTAACGATCTTCGGCGCTTTAACGACTGGATTTTCCCTTGCAATCGCGTCGCGACCAGCGGCTTTGTAATCGAAGCTGCAGTCATGACGATCGGAGTACCGGTGTTCAGCGCAAAACAGCTCCCCACATCGGCATCGAAAACCGGTCAATCCGACTCTCTTTCTGCATCCGGAGCATCGATTCACCTGACGCTTGGCAGATTCCTCAGATTTGAACCGATCCACGGACATATTCCTGCTACTGTCGCGAACGGAATCCATTAGCACAGGCGATCGAGATCTAGATCTCGAACTTTTCTCACCGGACAACTTCCGAGGCACCGATATTCCAGTATTCGAAGACGACGACGACGCCGTAGCCGTCGTGGCCGTGGTGGCGTTAAAGCACTTCTGGCACATGTTATTGGTGGTCGGATTACCGGTGAATCCGCAGTTGTTGACGCACAACGTGATAGTCTCCGGTACCTTCAACTCCGTCTCCTCCTTCTCCGTCCTCTGAGCCATGTCTCCGATCTGACTCTCCGTAAGATTTACACAAGAAAAACAACAACAACAAAGAATTAAGAAGAACAATTGTTGGATGGATTTTGAGGATTTGTCGAAGGAGGAGGAAGCGAGGAGCGGTAATATGAAGGGATGGAAAAGGGGCCGCGATTTGAGATAGAATATGGGCCTCATACACACGCGCATCAAACAATTTCTCCTTTTTTCCCTCATTGACATAAATACCCTCCTCGCATTTATCTATTTACCTTCCAATCCCTCTGGTGGTCCTGGATTAGCTCTGACGTTGCAGGCCTTCGTTAAAAAAAAAGAAAAAACTATTGCCTGTGGTCCTTTCTATTTTTATTTCCCTGAGTCCGCTTCCAAAGCCACATGATTATTTTTATAACCGCCTTTTGATGCTCATTGGCTGCGTCAAAGTCAATAGGTAGTTCGTCTACTGCATTTTTATTTTCCTTCTTTATTCGTCGCAAACTTTTTTAATATGATAATGACATATTATTTAATAAATTATATTCTAGTTGACATCTATTTATAATTTATAGGTCATATTATTTTGTTTAGTTTAGTATATAATTACATATAAGGATTTAAAAAAAATAGTAAATCCGAACGAATGTCGGTCAATGATAAGGATAATATCACGTAACTTGATAACCCAATAAACTCAGACTACCCGATACAAACCATGAAGGTTAATTTAATTTTTAGAAGATCAAAGATAACAGTTCGATGTATAGGTTGCATTATTTTAGTTAAGTCGGGTTACAACGCAACCTTATCTTACTTTTTAAAATATTACGAGTACTTAACGTTTATAATCGATATTAGTGATGTATTATGATTCGTAAATATTTAATATTTGAATTTTATGATATTTTAATTATTAATGTAACATGTTCGATAGATAAATACTTTTTTTAGTAATTAAAAAACTCAATAACATTTAACTGCATACATGCATACAAGTTTCTAAGGTGTTCAGTCTATAATTACAAAATAAATTATTCAATTATATATAATAAAAAATGACTTTCTTCGAGACCTTTGCATGTTATTTTCATATCATTTCTTTAACGATGTCAAATTTGAGAATAAAATAATTAATTAAAAAATATTAAATAGTTAAAATTACTAAACAAATATAATATATTTTATTCTGGCGAAAATTTTAATATATAAATTTCAAAATTAATTATATGAAAATAAATGAATAAGGTTAAAATACTATTATGTAGAAATAACTTAATTTTTTTGTTATTTAGATGGAAATGTATTAAACGTTCAATTAAGTTTTAATTAGTAAGAATATTAATTTATTAAAAAAAATACATTTATAATTTGAATAAAATTCAAGGGTAAATTGGTAAATGCACGACGTACACGCGGAGCCAGGTGGAGGTGATGATGGAGAGAGAGAAAAATATTATTTTAAATATACAATTACATTAATTTTTAATTTCATTGAATTTAATATAATATTTAAAAAAAAAGGGAAACGGAGGCTTTTGAAGCCGCCCTATCTGACTGCAGAGCAGGGGAACATTTCTCTGGGTAGCGCTTTTTTAGGAAAGGGTATTTTCGTCATTTAGCTCTGTCACCATTCACCAAGCAAGCAGCAACCAAACAACATTAGCAACGCCTTTTTTTTTTTTTTTTTTTTTTTTCCATATTGGCACGTGAAATACACGTGCGTATTATACGCGTCTCCCTTTGCTCCGAAAAAAGTCTACACGCCTAAAATGTCTCCATCTTTCTTTCTCCCTAAACCCTAAGAAAATAAATAATAATTAAATTTTTTAATTTAATTAATATGAGTTGACCGGTCACATTTGATATTAAAAAAATTTAAAATAAATTTATTAGACATAAATTAAAAATTAAGAAATTTACCGAACATAAAATTAAAATTTTAAAATATATGGACTAAACAAATTTGACTTGTGTTCTTTCTGTTTTTTTATTTTATTATTATTTACAAATATTTTAATATTAACTTATTATGAGAAAGATAAATAAATTAAATCGTTAATTTCTGCAACAAATTTGAATATTTATAAATGAAAATAATATTAAGAAAATTATGACATTAATTAGTGGGAATAAGCTGTCGTCCATTAGGGTGAAGCATCAAGGAAGGCGTCGAGATTTGATACGGAACCCCAATTATTTATTTCTAATTAATTTAATATCCACGCTGGCTGCTGGTGGGCCCACTACTGTCCACCTAGTTGGCAATTTTGTCCTTGACCAAGTCAAACGTTGACCTTTTATTTTCTTTTCCCTTCTTTTGTCTTGCCACTTATAAGTCCAAATTCCACGAACAAAATTATTTATAATTTTACTGAAATTATTCTTAGCTTAAACCAATTATCATCTTTATAATTTTCATCCTTTTTTTTTTTCATAATATTTCATTTATTCTATAAATTATTTTAAAAATATATATATTTTCAAAATAATTCCACTCAATAGTAAAAATGTGAATTTTAAAGTTTACTGAAACTATACTAAAAATTCTCGACCAAAAAAAATATTTTACTCGTGCTATAATTTGATTATCGATTATTTATTATAAAAATAAATGAACGAAGCAAATTTTATTTGTTGTAATTGTTATAGTTTGATCCGTAATTATTTACTTTTTGAAAATTATGATAAAATACAAATTTCTATGTTAAACGTTTTGATTGAAAATTTTAAAATGTAGAGGTCTTAATTTTTGTGAATATGTAAATAAAAATATCGGTAAAATGACTACGACGAGTTTCATACATTAAAAATAATTTTTTAAATAAAATATTTAAATTGTTGAATAAGTTGTACTAGTGAGTTAAAAAATGCTTATTATTTGTCTTATATACAACATTTTATTGCTTTATTTTTGTTACCTTTCGTAAAAAAAAATTAACGGTAAAGTAGAAATATCTACGATAAACTTTGTTTAATTACACATTTATTTAAATCGTCACAAACTTTTAAAACTCGTAATTACATTTAAATTTTTAATAATATATTACAAGTAAAAATCTATAATTTAAAATAAAAGACGAGTAACTTAAAATTTTTGAAGGGAGACTAATAAAATGTGTTTTAATTTTTTCCGTTAAATTAATTAATGTAATCTCCCAAATTTTGAATATAGTGGTTATAATATTTTAAAACTTTTATTATTACGTGTAATAATCTTATTCGTTATTCTTGACACAAAATTAAAATTTGAAATTTGATTAGATATATTAATTAATTATTTAAAAATTTAAATATGTTAGGATTAATTAAATATTTAAAAATTTGGAATTCCAAAATCATGGCCCAAATCGATCGGCCCATTTAGAGTAATTTCGCAAAAGACAGGGCCCAAGAGTTTCCATTGGCTAAGCCCTTTCATTTTTCCGTTTTTCCATTTTTCTATTTTTCTATTTTTCTATTTTTCTATTTTTCTATTTTTTTTCATTTTTCCATTTTTGTTCTGTTCATCTCAAATCTCTCTCCCTCAGCCATGTTCTCTGATGAAATCCTCTCTCCGTTGCGTTTCTGCGTTTAATTTCCAGCGGCTTCCTTGTTAATCGGTTTTCTCTGTCCAGTTTTCACAGGATCGGTGGAACCGGCTAGGGTTCATGGAAGTTGCAATTCGGGAGTTTAATATTTGAGGGTTTGAATATCAATTGAACTCCGGTGTTAGTGTTATTAAAATTAAGCGTTCGGTGTTCTCGATTGTGAAGCTTGGTGATAGAACGCATCCGAGATGGGTAGTGAGGATCGTGTCGATGATCGGACGTTCAAGGTTGATTTCAGTGGCGAGGGAATGGCGAAGCTCAGAGAGAGGATAAAGCTGAAGATGAAGGAATTCATGGGCGATTATACTGACGACACTCTCGTGGTACGGACTACCCTGGCCTTTTAACATTCATGTGCCTGGTTTTTGCGAAGCAATGTCATTGTCGGTTTTGTGACGAGTCTGCCTGGGAGTTTTAGAAATTCTTTTAGGTTATTCATGTGGAGGCCATTTTCTTCTTCTTGACTGGTTGTTGAGGAATTTGTTTGGTTGAAGAAATGGAAATGTAGGATTCGCGGGTTCTTATATATTTGTAGAGGCAAGAAATTGAGATTGAGCTAATTGGACGAAAATGTTTTGTAATCTTTGCATTAGATTTCTTTGAGGGATTTATTGAGAATATCATTCTGAAAAAAAGATATTGGAATACTCATAATATCTTCCTTGAGGGTGTTTCAAGAGTTCTAAAAGGATTTAGTAGTGGTGAATCCATCAGGTTTTTGAGCTTTCTTACTTCCCAAATGTGAAATAGCTTAAATAATTTTGTCTACTCGAAATTTAGCCTCGATCTAAAGCAATCCTTGGGTGTCTCTAAGGTTGAGAGCCGACCCAAACTGTTTGATATAAATTTTGCCACCTGTTATTTGAGTATGGATCTTGGATAAAGCAAGAAACGCCTTTTCAATATGTGTGGAAAGAGCTAGTGTTATAATATTCTTCTCTTCTCGACATGTCTCCTGCGAGCTGTGTGGATTGTATCTTCATGTCCAAACAAATCTCTTTCCAAAATAGATCATTGAGTTGGGATTCGAGATTAATTTGAGAAGACCGTTTGCTTCAAGCAGGGAAAAGTTTTGCAAGTGGTCTAGAGCTTTGGGATCATCAAGAATTTCAGCTTTTCTGAAGGTTCCATCTTTTCAGCAAGCTTTTCGTTTTTTTAAATTTGCAAATCAGACCATACCTTAGCCAACCTTCAAGATTAGAGCAGTGTTCCACCAACTTTTGTAAGTCTCTGGGAAATTGCTGTGCTTGAGCCTCATATTTATGAATTTAAAAAGGGCAGGATCCCGTTTGATACCAGAAGATTTCTTGAAGGGTCATTTAGCGGTTGGAGGTAGGCATTTCAAGGTGTTTTAATTCTTCGGAGATTTAAGAGTAACCAATCATGGGAGACTAAAATCTATCAATGAGGGACCAATCAGTCCATCTTGGATCAAGTTAACTTGGCTCTGTTATGAGGGAGGGACATCAATGAAGGAGAGGTTGTCAACAACCTCGTCAAAGAGCTTCATTCTTTTCGCAGTGAATTTCTCCCAGCTTCATTAAAAGGTATTGAAGCATCTTCCTTCTCAACTACTCAATTAGCCATAACAGAGGCACCCAAGATTTTCCAATTTCCTAAAATTGAAACCTGGATATAGACATCTGGAGAGGGGCCATAAATATTTAAAGCCTGAGAAGAAGAAAATTAGCAGAAGAGAAATTGAACCTTTAAGAGAAAGGTTGCAGCCATAACAAAGGCGCCCAAGATTGTCCAATTCCCTCCAAAAAAAAAAAAAAAAAAAAAATCTTGAGATGGACATCTTGAGAGGGTCCATAGATACTGAAAATTTGAAGAAGAAAAAGAAGTCCAACAAACATCTATGAGGTCTAGTTAGATTTGATAATTTTTTGGTTTGTACAAGGAAGCTATTAAAGATTCAAGGTTTCAACTCTTAAGCTTCGCATGGAGGGGACCACAAGTGATGTAAAGGCGGGTAATACAATTGTTTCATCATAGGAGTGACTAGGACATGATTCTTTGGGGCCTAAGGAATGGGTATTTTGTTATTGTTTGGTTATTTCTGTTTGGGGTTTGCTTTATTAACTGTTGTTAGCTGTGGGGAAAGCCATATTTCTCTTGAAACTCCCTTGGCTTGGCCAAAATAGTTAATTCATAATTCAAGATCCATCAGTATCAGTGTATCATATAAAGGGGCAACTTGAATAACACTTGGATCACAGCGAGATTTGATATAACTTCTATGACAGCCATGAGAACCAATTTTTGAAGTTTTAGTGGTAGAATTGGGAAATCCTCCACATATTTAAAATGCCTACAGAGGAATCAAGACAACATTTGTTGAGGGGCACATTTATAATCTTTATCCATCCTTCATATGAACCAGATGACTAAATTCTTAGAATGCTTGAGTCCAATTTTCTTAGGCAAACAAGTCTAGCTTGGTTAATCCTTATGCACCCGAGGATGGCTCTATTACTTATACATGGTTGGGGCTAATTAGCTCTTGGAGAGCCCCGGTTGTTCTTTAAGGGTTTCTTCAAACCACACTAGAGGCATTCATCTTGATAAGAAGATGTCCTCTTTAAGTAAGCATTAACCATGTTTTAGTAATCTTGCTATTTTTTTTACCTTTCTATCATCTCAATGCTATTCTTTCTTTACATTCTTTTGAAGATTACCTTTCCATGTGAACTCATTCTTCCAATTTCCATGGGTTGGAAGAGCAAAATCTTGAAGAATGCCAAATTTTATGTGTGGCAGATCCTCGTTAGCAGGGTTAATACATTGGATTGTGTTCTTAGGTTCGTGTCTAAGGTGATCAGACCCTAGTCTTGCATTCTTTGTAGGCGAGTAGCCGAGGATCTAGATCATCTCATGTGGTCATGTCAGTTTGCTAGATCGGTGTAGAGCAACCTTTTTGAGTCCTCCTTCTGGTTGGTTTGGTCAAGAATTTCTAGTTCCATGCTCAAGGAGTTGCTTTCCCTTCCTCTTTTCATGACAATGGTCGTTTGTTGTGGTTAGCATGTCTTAGTGGTATTGTTTTGGGAATTTGGAAAGGAAGGAACGACAAGATTTTTAGTGGAGTGGAGCAATATATGGGTGAGGTGTGGTCCCTTGTTTGATTTCATACCTCGCTTTGGGTCTCTATTAGATTACCAATCAACCCAAAAGCTTAAGCTTATGGGTTTTGGTCAATTTAATGATATCAGCTCTCCAACACTCCCCCTACTTGTGAGTGCCTAGCAAGTGAAGATCAGTAGTAATTAGGAAGAAAGCGACATTATAAGGGTTTGAACACAAGACCTCTTGCTCTAATACCATGTCTGATAACCAATTAACCAAAGGGCTTGTAAATTTAATTATATTAACACTAAGTTTATGTTCGTAAAGACTTGTGTAATTATTCCTTAGGTCTCATTTTGTTTTTAGTGTAGCTGGGCTTTCTTTGAGTTTTTTTTAAAGTCTCTCTCTCTCTCTCTCTCTCTCTCTCTCTCTCTCTCTCTCTCTCTCTATAACATATAGATATTAACTAGTTTATAAAGCTGAATGCTTGAAAATTTATCTTGAGATGTTGGCATTTTTTTAAGTGATGTGGTATCGCTTAGCCTTTGAATATCCATTTTTTCTCAGGTATTGCTGCATGAGATTGTGATAACTCTCTTTACTGCATTTTAAATTTAATTAAACGTTATACTTGTGCATTTTTCATATGCATGTTTGTCTGTTGCTCAAATTGCATCCATGTTTCATTTTTTTTATACACATCATAATGTGGTAAAGAAGTATGGTATTTAGAACGTCTGTTTGAAGAATCAAGTTGTATTAAATGTAATGAATGTTCTTTGGGTAGGAATACGTGATTGTCTTGTTGAGGAACGGCAGGCGCAAAGAAGAAGCACAGAATGAACTTAATGTATTTTTGGCAGATGAGAGCCGTTCTTTTGTATCTTGGTAATTTGATTCTCATCACTCCTCTTGTTCATATTTGTAATTTGGGTTGTAACTCGTGTCGAGTCATTCTTGTAGCTAGTTGATTTAACAGTTCTATAAGCTTCATTTCAACAGGCTGTGGGATCATCTGGCTTCATGTTTGGATTTATACGTGGAGCCGCCTACTAAATCTTCTGCCAATGACAATGAGGTGCCCAGACCAAAGTCTCCGGTAGAAGAACCAGATATAAGAAATAATTCTAACAATCTGGAGTCTGATTCAGAAAGAGGGAAGTCGGAACAATTATCTAGCAGGCAGCATAATAGGGAAGGAATTGCTAATGATGAAACCCGTGTTGCTCCAAGATCTGAAGTTAGTCGTGTCAAGCATTCCTCTCCTGAACAAGTTCCCAGTCACAGGAAAAGGAGCCGAGCTGATGATCATCAAGGCACTGAGGTTCGTGGTCTGACTTTTATCTTCTGATTTTTTACCTAGAAGCAGGTAACTGGGTTTTAAAATGTGAAATTTGATTTATTTATTTATTTATTATTAATTTTTGAAAATGTGAAATTTGAATTAGTGAAAAGCAATGGGCAAATGGTTCGTTGAACAATATCTTGTTATTTCACATTTTGCAATGTAATAGCTTTGCAACTTTAGGTACCCACAAATTTTTGTTTTAAACTGTATGTTTTTATGTATTAATTTTTTTTTAAAGTTTCTTAACTTTAAAGAAGTCCTCAATTATGGTGCCTAAGACCTATTAACCCTTATGTACGTGTTTTGTTTTTCTGACTGTGTGTGAACTCTAATTTCTTCTTCTTGCCCTGTTGATATGCTATGTTTAAATTCTGGTTCTTTTTGATGTAATACATAACTATATTCAATTTTGACATTATTTGTTGGGAAAGTAATGATCAGAACTGTAGTTTAGTCTAATTCATATGAATGGATAAACCAGAAACATGAAATATTATGCTATAATTTTGCTCAATATTAGAAAACAAACAGTGTGAGGCAAACGAGTAGTGGGAAAGATGGCATGGATGCTTGTCACTGGAAGGGCACTCCATACTTTAGTTTCAATTGGAAAGTTTTTTGAATTTTTTGTAATGCACCTTTTAGTGCTCTGAGAGTTTTCTTCCTCCCTCCATTTCACTATCAATGAATTTGTTTCCCTTTCTAAAAAAGTATTCTTGATTTGTTTTTGTGACTTTTTTCTGCAATAGTTTGAATGCTCTACTAAACTACCCAGTTTTGATATTTTTAGTAATTGAAGATAACTCGGTCCAGAATATTGGATTGTTTATTGATGCATTATTCTAATTGGAAATGAATTATGTTTTGTGTTTTACAGAGGGAGGCAGCCTTTCAGGTAAGCATTGCTGCCCCTCGGCGGCTGCTCCAGTTTGCAATGCGAGATGCTGTGGCCACCACGAAGCCCTCTAATGAAGATAAGGAGACCCTTCCAAAGCGTCTTCGTTCGGTTGTTTCTGTATCCAATAGTGACACAACTAATCGTCCCAGGCGGCTTCAATCTGTTGCGAAAGTGCCAAATCCTATGGCAACTGTTATTAAGGCTGTGACTGAGGCAGCTGAAGATGTGATAAGAGTTAAATCCTCCAGTGTTTTTGACCGACTTGGTCGTCAATCTTGTGATATGGATTTAACAGAGTCCAGTGGCCAAATTGCAGAATATGGAGTAACTGTAGGGGATGATAAATATGGGGAACTCAATCGTACACAGGATCGACCATACTCAGCCACCTATCTCGGGAGAAGCAATTATAGTGGGAAATATGCTCCCAATGAGGGCATGTTTGAACCTGAAACTCGATTAGCATCAGATTCTATATCTGAAAATGAAGATGTTAATATTCAGGGTCACAGAGTACTTGATGATTCTTGGACTGCAGAATCAGGAGTGAGAAAGGGAGGCAATTTGCGAACTGTGCCATTCAGGGATGTCGAGAACTCTGAAGATGAACGCATGACACAATACAAACAGAAGGATCAACCTTCCTTAGTTACAAATTCCTCACGTGACATTGTAAACATCTCTGTGAATGTTAATACTTGGAAACCACCTCACTATCAGGACCCTGGGCAGATTCCTGAACTTGGTGGTCAAAAGTTTTTGCAGGAGGGTGAGTTACAAGGTACCGGATCTGCTGTGCAAGTTACGGAGAATGGTGAGCCAGTTAATATTGTTAACCAACAGAAAAGGCCTGCAGCAAACCTTCAAAAAGAGTTCCAGAAGCCTCCTGTATCTGCTAATGGTGGGCTCTCTTTTCTGGTTGCTTGCTCTACAATTTAAATGATAATTAGTTTGTACAATTATCTCTTTTTCTTTTATTTATGAAGTTTCTCATTCTATCTTTTCCCTGTATTTGATTATCGACTATCCATTATCATTCTGGGCTCGTACTTCATTATTCTTTAGTTGGTTTTTCATTCTAATAATTTGCCTATGTTACCTTATGCAGGCCAATTTGCTGCCTCTCGTCCTGTAGAGGATGCTGATGCTCGAACCATTTTTGTTAGCAATGTAATACGTCACTCATATGTTGCTTTTGTGAAGAACTGGGGACTGTTCATCACCTTACATTAATTTTCACGTACAGGTTCACTTTGCTGCTACAAAGGATACCCTGTCTAGGCATTTTAACAAGTTTGGAGAAGTTGTAAAAGTCATCATAGTAACCGATGCAACCACTGGGCAACCCAAAGGGTAAGGCATTACAGTTCTTTATTGTTCCCCTGCTACCTCTTTTTGTTACATTGCTTTTTAACAAATTGAGTGATGCGAGTGGAGCAGGTCCGCTTATGTAGAGTTCATGAGAAAAGAATCTGCAGAGAACGCGTTGTCTCTTGACGGGACCTCGTTTATGTCTAGGATTCTCAAGGTACATGTCGTATTTCTAACATTTTTTTTCTGTAGTATGAATCATCACCCATAGAAAGAAAAAGCGTTCGCGAACTCCCCCCTATGTGCTTAGTTTCGGTAGTTGTGTTGGTCAGTTCACAACCTCTACTGTTGTGGGCCGGTGGTATTTTTTTATTTTCTTTCTTAACTGGGTTGTTATTCAAGTATATGGTTGCTTTTTACATAATCAGTGATTTTTGCTGGTGTTTTCATGCCTAACTAAACAGAGAGCGAAAGTTAAATAAAGTTTCTGAAACGACTGAAATGGAAATGGTAGTAGACATCTAGAGGCAAACATTAAAAATGTACAGGATCCTTTCAGTCTTGGGCGTTACTTGTGCCCACTTTTTCTTTTTCTTTCATTGATTTTAACGAAAGTTTGCTTTCTCATAAAGAAAAATGTTCAAGAATCGTAGTTGCGTTAGGTTGATTTGTTCTTTCAATGGTATTTTAACATAACTTTTTCATCATGATGTGAAAACCATGAATTGATTGGAACCCACAGTTTGTTGAGGTATCTGCTGCATAATGTCGTCAACGAATAAAGCTGCATGTTTGGTTGATTTTTCATTGCAGGTCGTAAGGAAAAATAGTTCACAATTAGAAGGTGCTTCAATTGTTACCAGGCCTCGTGCTGTGCGTGGCTCGCCATTTCCTACTCCTAGATTTACCAGAGGTCCATTCCTGAGGGGCGTTCCTGGTGGACTTAGGGCTCGTCCCCCACTAAAACTTGGTGCCAGGAGCATGCAGTGGAAGCGAGATAGTCAGACCACAACTGCTGACAATGGTGCTTCTCTCTCTGGTAATTCTGTACTCTCATCTGGTGCTCGAAGTCTCACCTACGTTCGAACAGAACCTAAGCCAGCGGACAAGTAGGGGAACCACCACTCGATTGATAGAGTTGTTATCTCCTCAAGAAACTGTTCTCAAAATTATTTTGCGGAAAGAGAATCACGCAGATCAAGTATGACCTCCCCAAATTTGGTTTTGTTTTTTGTTTTGGTGGTTCATGATTCTTCGTGCATCATGGTGGAGGAAGCTGAGAAAGCAGAGACCAAGGGACGTTCTAGCAGTTTCTAGGAGAAATATTTTTTTTGTTTCCATTGGGGAATGGAAATTGGTGAGTTTATAGCTAGGAAACTCATGATGGCGGTTCAGATGATTTCACAATTTTGAGCTCCCACCGAATTCTTATTCAGCTACTAGATTAAATTTGTGAATAGAGTAAGAGTAGACTGTAGACCTTTTTTTTTTTTTTTGTTCAACTGATATTATGATATTTTGTAATTTTTAATACTGATGTGAAAAAAGAAAAAGAAAAAGAAAAATAGTGTTACATGAAAAGAAAATGAATAAATTTGCCTAGTTTGTATATCAGCATGCCTTTGTACCTGTGTTTAATAGCATGTGTTTGCATTGATTATGAGTATCATGATATAGATGGGATGAATGCATGGCCTTATTTGGTGAGAAGAAAGCAAATTAGGTTATTTTCTTTTCTATACAGATAGAACAAACACAAAACAGCCTACAAACCCATTGTTTTAGGACAAGAAGAAGGCTTGAAAACCAAAAGTACAGAGCAGAGGGAATACAGAATTGAAGGCATAGGCAACAGTAGAAGGAGATGCAGAGCCGGCAGCCATGGCAGGCATTGGAGATATCTCAGCCTCGATGCCATGGACCTTCTTCATCTCGAAGCACACCATTGCAAGGGCCAAAACAGCAGCAGTAGCATAATAATGAGGGAGTCTCATGGAAACCGCCATTGAAGAGCAAATTTAGGTACAAACACCCAACCAAGCTTAACTGCTGCTTCTGTGTTTTCAGAAGTGGGTTTTGTGTTGTGTTTTATAGGGGCAGAAGTTGGAGGGGTTTTTAGGGATGCTGCATGCGTGATGACATTTGGTGTTAGTTTGTAGATTGATCCATTAAAAGGTAGAATTCTGTGTTAGATGTTGATTTTGGATGAAGCCACAGCCACAGCCACAGCCACAGCCACCATGGTTCAGACACAGTGGGGGGAGTGGTTGTGCAGGGAGATTGATTTAAACTGAAATGATTTGTTAGTTGTGTGTGGGAATATTAAAAGGCAGAGATGGCTGTCTCTTATGTTTGTTTGTTTGTTTTTTTGAAGTCTCTGTTCCCTATGGAAGTGGGAATGGCATCTCAGTTCTCAACCATCAACTTGTCGGCCAAATAAGGTCCTCATGTGTTGAAAATGTCAAGGGGTCCTTTTTTTAAAAAAATCCTATTTTACAAGTTTGTTTGATTTTGCTTTCTTCAATTTTTTTTAAATAATCTTTTAACAAACTAGTGATGAAGTTTGGATTCTGTATACTAGAATATTAATACTAACGTGATTTAGATTTAATACTCTACTTGTCCTAACATCTGACCTCTGTTTAAGGCGACCTCTGTTTAAGGCCAATTATGCTCGAACATCTGATCCCTGTTCAAGAAGAAAGTTTTAGAAAATAGGGGTAGAGAGATTTCGGAAGAGAGTTTTGTGGATTGAATTTCAAGAAGATTTGAGGGATTGAAATTGGTGTTATTACTCTTCAGTGGGATCTAAAGTATTTTGATTTGAAGTAATTGAGAAGTTTTTCCGTTTGAAAGTTTTTTCAAATGAGACTCTAAAGAAAATGTAACCAATAAAGTAAATAGGAAATAAATTATCAAATATTTATTATGAGTAAAGTTTTTCCCATTGTTACTTTTTCACATATACCATCAATTTCATATCTTCTATCAATTTTTTAAAACTTTCTTCTATCGGATTTAGAGGCTCAAGCATACATCGTTTGACCATAGGCAACACAAGAACGAATTGAAAAAGTGCAATTATGGCCAAACGGAGAAAAATGATAATAAGCAAAGCCATAACGCTATTAAGAACATTTTCAAGGAAAATAAAAATTAAAAATTAAAAAAAAAAAAAAAAAAAAAAAAAAACTCCTTTCTTGTATTCAATTGGGTTAAATGAAATTTGGTTTATTTAGTTTAGTTTTTAATTTCATAATTATTTTTTTATTTAAATGAAAAAGTTTAAATCAATCCTATCCAATTTTTTTTTATTATTATTTTATTGAGCAAAGATTATTTAAATTAAAAAAAAATTGAATTGAATTTAAAAAATATTAAATCTCGAACATTATTAATTTTCTTAAAAAAAAATAATTTCTTTCCATCCCAAAAATTTTAAGATTGGGATCATCCAATTTGAGATAGTAATAGATTAGGCTATGAAGTGATTAGCAAATGAATTATGAAAATGGTGAGACAGCTAAGTGTTAATTAAGGATATATATATTATTATTCAACAATAAAACCACTCATAAACGAAAATTCTTCCCAATATAAATACCAACACCGCACCAACCGATCTCTCAAATTACATCTCACTCCATTCCTTGCCTCATTGCAGGTAGTAGGCCGCGACGGACAGCAACGAAGCGCCAATGACAGAGCCGATTGCTGGAAGGCCGGCAGCGGCACCGCTGCTTGGTCCAGGTGCTGGAGCCAACGCCTCGTCGTGAGCCACGACGGCGCTGACGGTTGCGGCAGCGAAGAGGACGGCGCAGGCGATCTTCTTCATCTCCATTGCGATTTATTAGGTTTTTTTTTGTCTTCGGTTTTGGATTTGGATTTGTGCGGCGTTATCCGGTGAAGAACTCGACGAGAAGGATCACCGAAAAACGCCTTCGCTTTGGAAATTGCTGCCTGATGAAATGAGATGGAATCGATTCGATTTATAGGTGGAAACTGCAGCGATTTTCGGAGGCAGGTAAGTTTCTATGGTGCTTTGATCTTGAATTTCAGAGCTATATTTAGAACAAACTTCCTGATTCGTGGTGCTGAAATTAGGTTTCAATTTGATCGGTTCTCTCTGTTACCATGATCCTGGGAAACCGTTTTTGTTTTATTTGCCTTTTCTTTTCTTTAATTATTCATGATAAAAAAGAAAACAAAAAATAAAGATAAATATATTTAAATAAAAGTTAAATATTTAGTCGTAATTTTATTTTGTGTTTAATAGTCAATTCATCCATTCAATTTTCTTTATGGTTCATCTTATAATAATTTATTAGACATAAAATTCAATTATTAATTGATAAATCAATTAATCTTAATTTTTTTTTAATTATTAATTGATAAATCAATTAATCTTAATTTTTTTTTTTAAAATTAGCCACAAAATTTAATATTCATCTCAATTTTTTTTTTTAATAAAGAAAAAAAAAATTCAAAATGGGATTTTTTTTTCAAAATTATAGATGCTATCAGATTTTTTTTAGTTATAATAAACTAATTTTATGGTTTATTAAAAATATGCAACTAATTCTTTTATTTTATTTTAATTAACTATGCCTTAAGATATATATATTTAAGGTTAGAGATTTAAATGTAAGAGATCATAGTAAGATAATCTATGATTTAGTTTGTTACCAAATCTATGATTTACTGTTTGTTACCAAATCTATGATTTACTGGTTTGTTATCAAATATATGATTTTACCAAATCTATGATTTACTGGTTTGTATAACAAACCTATGATTTACCATGCTTTACACCTCTATAAATACGAGGTTGTGACCCAGATAGGTCACAATATCATTCAACCTAACATACTATCAGAGCCACATCTATAAATACATGAGATTGTGACCCATATATGTCAGTGCCATTCAATATCAGAGCCAAGGTTTATTCTTTAACAATGTCTACCATGTCTTTTTCCTCCTCCCCATCCACCATCTCCAACACCTCCTCAACTACCATGGCGTCGACCTTTGGCCCAATCCCTCTTCACCATGTTGTCACAATCCGTCTCACCAAAAACAACTTCATCATATGGCGCGCCCAGCTCCTCCCCTACCTACGGAGTATGAAGCTTATGGGCTACCTCGATGGCACCGTTGCGGCACCTGCCAAGATGGTCCCTTCCTCAACTGCTGTTGGTGCTGACTTGGTCTTTAATCCGGCCTATAATCAGTGGTATGATCAGGATCAACAGGTCCTTAGTGGCCTTCTCTCCTCCATGTCTGAGGAGATTCTTCATGATGTGGTTGCCGCTACTACGTCCAAGGAGGCGTGGGATACCCTGCAACGAATGTTTTCGTCGTCAACTCGTGCTCGCACTGTTCGGACCCGTGTTGAGCTCGCCACGTCCAAGAAACGCAATCAGTGTGCTGCAAATTATTTACACAAGATCAAAGGGTTGGCAGCCGCCGGCTCTGCCTTACAGGATGATGATGTGATCGCGTATCTTCTCGCTGGACTTGGCCCTAACTATGATCCCTTCGCCACCTCATTGACTACCAAGAGTGAAGCCCTCACGCTTGATGATGTGTTTGCACATCTAATGACATTTGAAGCTCGCCAAGTACAACACCAGGCTGAACTTCAGTTAAATCCTGGATCTTCTGCCAATTATGCTGGTCGTGGTGGTCAGCAGAAGAATCGTGGGCGTAGGGATCGTGGTCCTGGTCGTGCTCAAGGTTATGCGCCCTCTCATCCTACTAGTGATCGTCGTGGCCCTTATGCTCGTCCTTCCTGCCAGATCTGTGGCAAAGTGGGGCATCCTGCTGTTCGCTGCTGGCATAGGATGAATGAGTCCTATCAAGATGAACCTCCTTCTACTCCTTCTACGGCACTAGCGGCTACTTCCTCTTACAAGATTGATCCAAATTGGTACAGCGACATAGGCGCCATTGATCATATCACCAGTGACCTGGATCGTCTCGCTGTGCGTGAACGCTATCATGGAGGTGAACAAGTTCAAGTCAGCAATGGAGCAGGTTTGCGTATTTTGCATACTGGTCATTCTCTAATTAATACTGTTACTCGTTCTCTTGCATTGAGTAATATTTTGCATATGCCTGAAATTTCCAAACATCATCTTTCCGTTCATAAATTTTCTCGTGATAATGACTTCTTGAATTCCATCCTTGGCATTTTTCTATTAAGGATCGACGGTCGAGGAAAAGTCTTCTAGATGGGAGGTGTGAATCGAGATGGGAGCAGATCTACTACTCACGCCCAATGTATGCACGTCTTGGACATCCTTCATCTGAAGTAGTAAAATCAATTTTGCGTCTCAATAATATTTCGTGTACTAGTGAGTCACCTTTGTCAGTTTGTAATGCGTGTCAGTCAGCAAAAAGTCATCAATTACCATATACTAGTTCTTTTCATAGGTCTTCGTCACCTTTGGAACTGATTTTTTCGGATGTTTAGGGCCTTGCACCTCCATCTGTTGGGGGTTTTAAATATTATATTAGCTTCATTTATGATTTTAGTAAATTTTCGTGGATCTATTTGATGCATTATCGTACAGAAGCTCCTCGTATATTAAGCTCAACATATATTAAGCTCATGTTGAGCGGCTCTTAGATACTAAAATCAAGTGTGTCCAATCTGATTGGGGTGGAGAATATCAGAAAATTCATAACACATTCTTTCGTTCCCTTGGAATTGCTCATCGTGTTTCGTGCCCTCACACGCATCAACAAAATGGGTCTGCTGAACGCAAGCACCGTCATATTGTTGAAACTGGCCTAGCCCTTCTAGCTCATGCTGATGTACCTATTAAATTTTGGGACGACGCGTTTCTTACAGCCACATATCTCATCAATCGTCTTCCTACTCATGTCATCGATAACAAATGCCCCTTAGAGCGTCTTTTTCATACCCCACCAAATTACTCCTTATTAAAAGTTTTTGGGTGTGCTTGTTGGCCTCATCTTTGTCCTTATAACAAACAAAAGCTCTCTTTTCGATCAAAAGAATGTGTCTTTCTAGGCTACAGTTCTTTACATAAAGGGTATAAGTGTCTTGACACCGATTCTGGTCGTGTCAATATTTCTAGAGATGTCATATTTGATGAAAATGTTTTTCCGTTCAAGATAGCCCCACCTAATTCTTCCTCAACCTTGCAGTTGACGCACAATGCCCCTGATTTGTGCACCTTGCATTTGGGTAAGCAGTACTAATTTAGAGAATGATCACACACATGTCTGTGCCTACTAACTTTTTGGATGCATAAAATCTGGTGTCCACATCAGCTTCGGAATTGTAGCCGCAATCCTCTGCGTCATTGCCAAGCGAATCGGCGTTGGTTGTTCTGCCAATGTTGGGGCCTTGGATCCTCCGCCAGCAGATGATATTGCGCAATGCCCAGTCGAATCCTTGACCGCTAGTCGACCGACTACTATAGTAAATTAGTTAGCTTGTTCAAAAGCATTAAAACTTAATGAGTTTGAATACTAACCTTTTGTAGTTCAAATTCTTTTTTTCTCACGAACCGGTTTCGAACCACCACTAGTGTCTTCCCTACTATTCTCCGGCCTTAAAACGGGATTGTGGAATCCGGTGTGGAATCCGGTGAGTGACTAAACTTGATAGGAATTTAATATATGAAAAGAGAGAATTTTGAGAGAATTTCTCAAAGTTTTTCGAGCATTCTTACCATGTACTTTGATCACTCTATTTATAGAGTCATATTTGCACTATTTATAAAGTCATATTTGCTATTTGCATGTTCGAGCAAATTTAAGATTACCAAATTTTGACACTCAAAATTCCACTCAAATTTGTGGAATTACTGGCAAACATGCAAGTTTGTTAAACCATATATTTACCCTCAATATTCCACTAACTCAAACATGTATTTTTCCATTAAAGTCAACCTCTTGACTTTCTCTGTTTTAATTCAACAATTAATTTAAATAATTAATTTCAAATTAAAATAATATTAAATGATTAATTAAACAATTTAATTAATATTTAACATTAAATGAAATGCCAATTCCAATCATCCAGCCCATATTGATTATGAATTCCTATTCATAATTAAAATATTTAAATCTTATTTAAATATCTCAAATTCTCACTTTTTGTTTAATTCGTAATTAAATCAAAATGCGTTAAATATATCGCATATTCCCTAATTTGAGTTCGAACACTTCAAACTCAATGGCCACACTATTCTAAGGTTTAGTCTGATATGAGCTAGCAAGGGAACCTAATAGACCAACAGATCATGGGCTCCAACGACCCGAGATTAACCGGCTAAACTCATTCATCTTTTAACCAACATTCGTTAACTACTAGAACACTCCACTATAGACTAGTAGTTGCACTCCCCTCACTATAGATATATTTCTGTCCATCTGATATAACCATGATTAGTAAGTCGATCCTTCACAGATTGTTTGTAACTAGAGCTTGGTCAATTTACCGTTTTTACCCATAAAGTTACTTCTTGTTCCTTAAGTCACACTGATCCTCTAATGAACAATTGGTTTGTGGTCCAACCACCAAACCAAATCCTGTTAGGCTATGGAGCCTGATACTTATTTATAGCTTGGTCAACGGTTATATCCGGTAAAGCTATATATAGTAAAGCTATATATGGTAAAGCTATATCCGGGAAAGCTATATATGGTAAATAGCTATATATAGTAGATGGCTAAATCTGGTAAAGCTATATATAGTAAACTATACCATATATATATATCTGGTCGGGTAGAGCTTCGTACTTTTCTATTCTCTGTACTCTCTCTTGTTGTACATACCTAAAGTCATCGATACAAAATCCTTTTAGCCAGAGTTCTCCTTGCAACTTTTCTCTATCTCATTCTTTGTGTTCATCTAGATCGAGCGTGTGCGTTGTTGTGCGATCCTAATAACTGGTATCAGAGCTAACGACTGATATCGATCCTAACAACTGGTATCAGAGCCAGACGGAAGTCAGAGCCAGGCGGAAGTCAGAGCCAGGCAGAAGTTAGAGCTAGGCGGAAGTCAAAGCCAGGCGGAAGTCAGAGCAAGGCAAAATTCACCACGATCTGTGAAGATGGAAAGTTCAAAGATTGGAATTGAGAAGTTCGATGGATCCGATTTCGGTTTCTGGAAAATGCAGATTGAAGATTTTCTGTACCAGAAAGATCTTCACGAACCTCTGTTGGGGGTGAAGCCGGATACCATGACCACGGAACAGTGGAAGCTCAAGGATCGACAAGCCTTGGGGCTGATCCGGTTGACGCTATCCAGAAACGTGGCGTTCAACATTATCAAGGAGAAGACAACGTCAGGTCTGTTGAAGACGCTGTCGAATATGTACGAAAAACCGTCGGCTATGAACAAGGTGTATTTGATGCGGAGATTATTATGAGTCCTTGTGAGAACTTCGTTATGAGCAAACATAAACGTGTTAGATTCACAAAGACTGTTAGAGAATTGAAGAAAAGTACCAGAGAGGGGGTTGCGTCGTTCAGAAGCGTCGCTGAAGCTCTAGAGGGGGTTACGTCGTCCGGAAGCGTCGCTGAAGCTCCAGAGGGGGTTGCGTCGTCCGGACGTCGCTGAAGCTCCAGAGGGGGTTGCGTCGTCCGGAAGCGTCGCTGAAGCTCCAGAGGGGGTTGCGTCGTCCGGAAGCGTCGCTGAAGCTCTAGAGGGGGTTGCGTCGTCCGGTAGCGTCGCTGAAGCTCCAGAGGGGGTTGCGTCGTTCGGAAGCGTCGCTGAAGCTCTAGAGGGGGTTACGTCGTCCGGAAGCGTCGCTGAAGCTCCAAAGGGGGTTGCGTCGTCCGGAAGCGTCGCTGAAGCTCCAGAGGGGGTTGCGTCGTCCGGAAGCGTCGCTGAAACTCCAGAGGAGGTTGCATGGGCCGGAAGACTCTTGCTGAAACACCAGAGGGGGTTGCGTCGCTGAAGCTCCAGAGGGGGTTGCGTCGCCCGGAAGCGTCGCTGAAGCTCCAGAGGGGGTTGCGTCGCCCGGAAGCGTCGCTGAAGCTCCAGAGGGGGTTGCGTCGCCCGGAAGCGTCGCTGAAGCTCCAGAGGGGGTTGCGTCGCCCGGAAGCGTCGCTGAAGCTCCAGAGGGGGTTGCGTCGCCCGGAAGCATCGCTGAAGCTCCAGAGGGGGTTGCGTCACCCGGAAGCGTCGCTCAAGCTCTAGAGGGGGTTGCGTCACCCGGAAGCGTCGCTCAAGCTCCAGAGGAGGTTGCGTCGGCCGGAAGCGTCGCTGAAGCTCTAGAGGGGGTTGCGTCGGCCGGAAGCGTCGCTGAAACTCCAGAGGAGGTTGCGTCGGCTGGAAGCGTCGCTGAAACTCCAGAGGAGGTTGCATGGGCCGTAAGACTCTTGCTGAAACACCAGAGGTGAAGCAAGTGGGAGTTGAGGTTGAGTTGCTCAAAGATTCACAGAGTGATGTTGTAGCGGATACTCAAGAAACTCCTGAGACTCTTGCTGAGAAACCAGAGGTGAAGCAAGTGGGAGTTGAGGTTGAGTTGCTAAAAGATTCACATAGTGATGTTGTAGCAGATACTCAAGAAACTCCTGAGACTCATGCTGTTGGCGAGGAACCCGGTCTATCATTCAAAACACAGAAGGCGATACCATTTCACTCGGAGGTTAGTTGAAGATGGTGATGTGTTTTGAGAAGATAGAGGGTGCAAAGAATCCAACAAACATGTTGACAAAATGTGTTGATGTTGGAATATTGAGGTTGTGCAAAACCTCAATTGGTATGGTGCAGTGGATGCTCATGGTCGTTTGAGAGTGAAATTCTTGGTTGACTAGATCAGTTTCCAAGTGGGAGAATTGTTAGGCTATGGAGCCTGATACTTATTTATAGCTTGGTCAACGGTTATATCCGGTAAAGCTATATATAGTAAAGCTATATATGGTAAAGCTATATCCGGGAAAGCTATATATGGTAAATAGCTATATATAGTAGATGGCTAAATCTGGTAAAGCTATATATAGTAAACTATACCATATATATATATCTGGTCGGGTAGAGCTTCGTACTTTTCTATTCTCTGTACTCTCTCTTGTTGTACATACCTAAAGTCATCGATACAAAATCCTTTTAGCCAGAGTTCTCCTTGCAACTTTTCTCTATCTCATTCTTTGTGTTCATCTAGATCGAGCGTGTGCGTTGTTGTGCGATCCTAATAACTGGTATCAGAGCTAACGACTGATATCGATCCTAACAAATCCCTCTCGGGCCAATGAGAGGGTGGGGCCCCTTGTTCAAGACCTGAAGTCAGTACTTAAGGGAACAACCTTTCTACTATCCCTAAAAGCGGGTAGGAGTGAATTCTATCTTGCACCCTATGTCCCCAGCTATTCACCCAGTCTTACCCTTGAAATGGGAGGCTCATTGAGTTGGTGAACTCGGACCATTCTCACCCCATGCAAATCTAAGGATAATTCCGAATAAACAGGAGTTCATAGTTAGCTCAAGATTAAGATCGAGTTACCTAGGTCATCGAATGAAAAAATCAGTCTCAACAGTAAATGACATTATAAAGTGAGAGTGATTTTCTTCATGGTTCGATCTTATGCAATACTCATTGCATAGGACGCCCCCACTCACATGTCTCGACATGTACAATTTAGTGATCACATTGTTTATATCATATACAAAAATGGGCCGCATCCATAGTGTCCCCAGGATAAGGTACTCAGCCTTATCCATGTACTATAGATCATTTTGACGATATACTTGAAATTGATCCACTCTTATGTCTCTACATATAGTTCAAGTAATCATACTATAGCCAGAGTATTCTTAGTTTATTGGATTTAGATTAATGATCGTAAAATTCACTTTATTCAATAACGATCTTTACTGAATAAACATCAATAATAACTTTATAGAATATATTTTTGTTTACCAACTATGAGTTTTAGGACATAAAACCCAATACGGTTGCTCCCCTTGCAACGGCTGATACAACTGTCCCCACAGATGTGGATCCTGCACCTACTGCTCATCCGTATGGTACTCAATTGAAGCACAATATCAAGAAACTCAAAGTGCGTACAGATGGAACAATAACATATTTTGTAGTTCGGTCTTCTGCCTCTGAGCCTACTTCACATATTATTGCTATGGAGCATCTGCTCTGGCGTCAAGCAATGGAAGATGAATTTCAGGCACTTCTCAAAAATAAGACATGGCACTTAGTTCCTCCTCGTGCTGGTCTTAACGTTATTGATTGCAAATGAGTTTTCAAATTCAAGCAAAAGCCAGATGGCTCTATTGATCGCTACAAAGCACGCTTGGTTGCTAAAAGGTTTAAATAGCAGTATGACGTTGATTATGATGATATTTGTAGTCCAGTTGTTAAGCTCACTACCATTCGGCTCTTATTATCTCTTACTATTTCTCGTGGTTGGGCTATTCGGCAGATTGATATTCAAAATGCTTTTCTTCATGGCTTTCTTAATGAAGATGTTTATATGAAGCAGCCCCCTGGATTTGTGGATTCTCAACATCCGTTATCTCTACAAGCTCGATAAGTCGCTTTAGGGCCTTAAACAAGCTCCGCGTGCCTGGTTTTCTCGCCTTAGCTCCAAACTACTACAACTAGATTTTACACCTTCAAAGGCTGATGTCTCTCTTTTCATTTTGAACAAGACGGGCATTCAGATGTATATCCTCATCTATGTTGATGACATTATTATCATCGACTCATCTTCTACGGCTACTGAGAAACTTCTTACACAGCTTCAGGATGATTTTGTCGTCAAGGATCTTGGCATTTTGAGTTATTTTCTTGGGACTGAGGTCCGTCATACTTGCAATAGACTTATTCTGACACAACATAAATACATTAAAGATTTATTGTCCAGAACCAATATGCTCACTTCCAAAGGTGTGCCCACACCTATGCTTCCTAGTGAGAGGTTGTTATTGGATGGTGGTGAAAAGCTCTCGCCTGAGGATACTACTCGCTATCGAAGTGTCATTGGTGCTCTCCAATATTTGTCTCTGACACGTCCTAATATATCCTTCTGTGTCAACAGAGTGTGTCAGTTCATGTTCTCCCCGACTTCTATACATTGGGCGGCAATCAAACGAATTCTCCGTTATCTACATGACACTATTGATATGGGTTTGTGTCTTACAAAGTCCAGCATTGATTTGCTGAGTGCCTTTCCGGATGCTGATTGGGCCGGAAATCCTGATGATTGTCGAAGCACGGGAGGCTACGCGATCTTCTTTAGTGGCAATCTTATCTCTTGGAGTTCAAGGAAACAATCGACAGTTTCTCATTCTAGTATGGAGGCCGAATATAAGGCGGTTGCTGATGCCACTGCCGAATTAATCTGAATCCAAGTCCTCTTGCGTGAGCTCGAGATCTCGCAAGCGCGAGCGCCTAGCCTGTGGTGTGACAACATTGGTGCCACCTATCTGTCCGTCAATCCAATCTTTCATCAATGGACGAAGCATGTTGAGGTTGATTATCACTTCGTTCGTGAACGAGTATCGACTCGTCGACTTGATGTGCGATTCATATCTTCCAAGGATCAGCTCGCCGATATCATGACAAAACCACTGCCAGCTCCTTCTTTTAGCAATTTTAGGCGCAATCTGAACTTAGTAATACATCGTCCAGATTGAGGGGGTGTTAAACGTAAGATAGATCATATCTGTACAAGACAATTTAGTGATTTACTGGTTTGTTACCAAATCTATGATTTACAATGTAATCTTCATTGTACACATCTATAAATACATGAGGTTATGACTCATGTAGGTCACAGTATCATTCAACCTAACCATATCAATTAAGTCTCCTAATTCACAATTGTATCATTTTAAACTATCAACTTTAATGTGCGTGTCTAAGAAAAATAGAGAGAATATATATAAAAAAAAAATGCAATAATTTAAGTTAAAAAATCGCTATTTTCCATTAGATTATCTCTTTTTTTTTTTCTTCTCTAATTTATATTAATATTTGTATTTAAAGAAGTTTTATATATATGTTATTCATCAACAGTTCCAAAATAAAAATCTAATAAAAGTCTAAATTAATTAATTTATGCAAGTCTAACATTTAAATTCATATAATTATTAGAATTCGAGATTTTAATTGATACAACTCCTAAACATAAATTATTAATATTATCGTTAAAAAAAAAAAAAAGACAAATTGTTTATTATTATTATTATTATGATTATGTTTTTTTTTTTTTTGGTATAAAAAATTATTTTGTTTGACTTGATATAGAACCATTGCTTCGTCTGTCACTTTCTTTTTGGATTTTTATTTGCTTAAATTACGATTTGATATGTATGGTTCGGTATAATATCAATTTGGTCCCTATAATTATAAAAAATTTCAATTGTCTCTTTATAATTTATGTTTAATTTCAATTTAGTCAAGATTTTGAAAGTTTCAACATGATTTTTATGATTTAGTCAAAACTTCAATGAATCCTCCAGTTTACAGCTATATAAACAAATACATTTCACAATAAAGTTTAGTATTTGGACAATTTAGTGGGATTTAATCGAAAGTGAAGCCAAAATATAGGGACTAAGTTGAAAACCTTAGAACTATAGGGACCCACATGAAATCTAACCTTGGATGCATTCCTGCAAAACTCCAATCAGCTTAGTACACTGCAACTGGAATAAAGTACAAACAAAAATACACTGAATCCAAATAAGTATGGACATACCACCTAGTTTTTCAAGGTTATAAGATTATGGATAAACAAGCAAGCAGCCAATGTTTGGTAGCAAACAAGAAATCATCTCAACATTGAGCATATCCAGTTCTACTTCAAAAACTCTCTCTCTATGGTCATATAGTATGCTATTTGTGAAACATGTCAGGGGGGGCTGTTTCTTTTGATGCAGTAATGCATTGCTACTTCCTTTGCAGCAGCTAAAGAGATTCACAAACACAACCATGCATCTAAAATTACTCAGATTCCCATTCCCATTTTCAGATGAAACATATTTGCACAGAATTATTCTTCAGAGGGCTCCCACAACAGACAAAAAACAAGCAATTCTGTCTTACCTCCATGAATTTGTATGGAATAATTCCCTGTAAGTCTATGTTCTACGGGTCAATCTGAGTATGGATAAGTCAATAAGTCACTAATTACCATGCCAAAGGTTGATGGTTTGACCTTTCACCCTGCCGAACCAAATTGTTAGAACTGAAAAAAGGCGGCCTTTTGTTGTAAAGACCTAATGTATAGAATCATTTGAAAATAAACTAAGAGTGAAAGTTGTTAGTGAACAAAGATCTCAGTAATAAAGGCTTGTAGGAAGATACCCTCAATAATTTGTCTTACAGTTCTAACCTTAAAGTGGATGAAACCTCCTGGAGATTAGTGAACAGAAAATGTAAAAGAAACACAACAATCTTTGATGGTATTCCCAATCAACTTCATAGGAAGGAATCAATTTCGCTGTTGCTGTGAAATAGGCACCACAATCTTTCATTCCCAAAGCATCTAATAACCCTATAATCCAGATGCCTACAATCTTCAAACAAAATCACACCCACACCCAATTGAAAAAGATGTTTCAAGTCCACCGCTAGCAAATATTGTCCTCTTTGGGCTTTTTAGGCTTCCCCTCAAGATTTTAAAACTCGTATGCTAGGGAGAGGTATCCATACCGTTATAAGGAATGCTTCGTTCCCCTCTCCAACCGAAGGTTTCCACATCTTTATAAGAAATGTTTCGTTCCCTTCTCCAACCGACGTGAGATCTCACAATCCACCCCTTGGGGGCTCAACGTTCTCGCTGGCACACCGCTCATTCTCCTCTCCAACCGACGTGGGATCTCACAATTCACCTTCTTTGAGGACTCAGCATCCTTGCTGGCACACCGCCTAGTGACTGACTCTGATACCATTTGTAACCACCCAAATTCACGGCTAACAAATATTGTCCTCATTGAACTTTCCTTTCTAGACTCCCCTCAAGGTTTTAGAATGCGTCTGCTAAGGACAGATTTCCACTTGTAAAGAATGTTTTGTTCTCCTGTATAATCTCACAACAACCCTCTCAAATACGACGAATATGTTTATATGAATAAAACTTGTAAGGAATGCTTTGTTCTCGTGTATGATCTCACAAACCCTCTCAAATACAACGAATATATGAATCTAGGGCTGCCATTTTGGCCTTGCAATCAATTAAGTTCGCTTGAATTGGGGGGGAAGCAACAAACAAACATCAAATTACTAGCTAAAGCAGATATCAGAAGTCAAAAGGGAGAAGGTTGAAGCAATTCCGCCCCCCAGATTCTGAAGTACATATCCATAAGCATAACTCAGAGCAAAACAAAAGAGAATCGAATGGAAGGAGAGAAACAGAACATCAGAGTACACATATTAGCGTGAACATCATCTCTTTATTTTCCTGAAAATTAACTCGAAACATATCCTCCTCTTACATGTTACATTCAGCAATTAACAACAGAATCCCGCAAGAACAGTATCATCAGCACCACAACCACACTCATCCAAATCTTATCAAACAAAAGAGAGAATCGAAGGAAGGGTATATACAAAGAGATCGGAGTCGTGAACTTTGAAACCTAGAAAAAGAAAAACAATCATCTACCTGGTGCTGCAAAGAACACAATCCAAAACCCTAAACCAAACATGCCGAGCCCGCGGATAGACCCGATTGGTATACGTTCTGGACTCGCGAAGTATCTCCTCCATGGTCTCGACGAAGAGATTGAAGCTCCGGAGAGGCGGAACGTAGAGAGTCAAAGGTACTGCAGAGAAAGCCACCGTGAAGAAGAACTGCAACATCGTTCACAGAAACGAAGGATTTCCAGAGTCACCGGGAAAATTCGAGGAAATTGAGTAGTTCTAGGGTTGATGAGCGGGGAATTTGGGGCCTATCAAATAGAAATTGGAGGAGAGAGAAAGAGATGAGAGAGAAAAAGGTCTGTCTGGAAGTTTGCAGAATGGATTTGATGCAAATGGATGTGGAAGACGGGTAGTAAGCGGGTAGGCGGGGTCTACTGGCAATTTTTTTATTATTTTTTATTTTAACTAATTAATAAAAATATACTTTATCTAAAAAAAATACTTTTTAATTTTTAATTTTAATAATGTCTTTAAATTTTTTAAAATACCTTTATTTTTTGTTTAAAAAAAACTCTTAAAACTTTTGAAATGGATTAAGAGATGACATCAAATTTTAAAAAGTTTAATTAATATCTTTAATTTTTTTTAATTAAAAATACCTTTAAACATTTTTTTAAAAAAAAATAAAAAATACCTCTAAACTTTTTTAAAATTATAATTTTTTTTAAAAAATGAATGGTATTAATAATACTTTTAAAATTTTAAAATTAAGGTATTTTTATTTTTTAATAAAAATTTGAAAAAATATTAATAATACTCTTTAAAATTTAAGCTATTTTTTTTAATTATTATTAAAAGTATTTTTTTTTTTTGGGGAGAAAATGTAAAATTCAAACATATTTTAAAATTACAAATTTAGAAATTTGAATTTTATTTTATTTTAAACTTTTAAAATTGAATAGGATAAAAGTGATTTTAAATATTTTACTGTCCCAGTAATTACTATTAATTTATAAAATTAGATATATTTAAAATATTTTTTTTTGTAACAACTTGCAAAATAAGCTTACACGTGACTTTAAAAGGTAGATTTTCCATTAAATTATGTAATCGCTAACGCACCTAAATTTTTAACTTTTATCATTTTTTTACATTTTTTTTTTAATTAAAGTTGGTAGATCACCGGTTTATTTACATTATTGTCCATTCTTAAAATTAAAACATGGTTGATAGGAAAATATTTAGGATCTACACAAGCCCTAATTTAAACCTTGTCCGGATATTTTAAGAATAAATATTTAGGTATTTAGAATTTTTTTTATATATATTTTAGAAATAAAAATATCTCGGTCAAGTAGGAATAAATAAAATCTAGAAGATCATAAAGGCGTGTTTTACACTATATCTCCCATACCCACCAAGTTTTTCGTCCCACAATCTTAAGTAAAGTATAGTAGTTTCTATATACTGTTTTGTAATATGTTATTGATTGCTTCTGATAAAGATGTGAGTGTTTACATTAAAGAGCTGTGCTCAACGATTTGGTATTCGAGCAAAGTTGATATAGGTTGTTTGATCTATTGAGGTTATTAGTGAGATAGTTTCTTTGCGTTGTGAGTAGTCCATGACCCTGTGTTGAAAACTAGCTTGTTTGGCATTACTGAAGTACTGTCAACACGATGGGTGATCTCCATGTTGTCGAAATCAAGAAACTCAACGTTAACAACTGCAACACGTGTGCAACATGCATGGTGTTCTATCTACAAGGACAAGGCTTTTGGAAAGTTGTTGGTGGAAGTGAAATTACGCTTATAGACAAGGATGCTAATGACATTGTATGCAAATGGAGAATCAAAACAAGCAAAGTAATGTTTGTCTTGAAAACTACCATCGAGGATGAGATGTTGGAGCATATTTGGGATGACAAGACATCAAAATAAGCATGAGTGACGCTTTTCTAAAAAAATAACGACATGATGATACAACTTATGGAGAACGAGATGGTTATCAATTTCACAATGTGACATGATGATTGTTTAGTACTTCCACAAGGTCAAATTAATCTAACGAGAGATTACTGAATTAGATTGGAAGTTTGTCATCGGACAAATTCGAATGAAGAGGATCATCATCTACGTATTGGGACCATAATACATAAGTTTTATTATTGTTGTACAAGGAGGTCTACTCAACCATCAGAGTTTGAAATTTTGTTAGTTACCCAAGGATTAAGTAAATGGGAGGCATCACGCTAAAAGGTGAAAAAGAAGTGTTCTATACAAGTGAAAGTCGGAGCAACAATAAGTCATCCACCAAAAATAGATACAAAAATGCTGATAAAAGACAAAGTCATCCAGAAACTGCAAACCCTAGAAAGCTCAGAAAAATGACAACAAAAGTTCTTAAGGGAAATTTTTTTTAAGGCATTTACTATAATGGCAGACAGAACATTGACAAATCTAAGGATTGCTGATCTAAGCAATGCAAACTCTCTAAAAAAACAATGAAGGATGAATGGAATGAAGAGGTACTGTGTGACTTAGAAGAAGACAGAACTAACACTCATGATGATGGTGGGAGAACATATCGATTATAAGAATGACTTGATTATTGATTCAAGATTCTCAAACCACATGACTGACAATCGTAGGAAACTGCAAGACAAGAAAGAGTCCATAACTAGATCGGACGACTAAAAAAGTTTCAAAATATTTTTACAAATAATTTAAAATTGATATATTTAGATATAATTTAACTTAAAAAATAATACAAATAACTAAAAAAATATTTGACATTCAAGTCAGTCAAATATTTGTATTTTAGCACAGGTACCGCGGCGAACTGCGGTGTCTACTCTGCTGCTGATCCTCCACAGTTGCAAAATCTTTCTCTGCAACTCTTCATCTTCCCCGCCATTTTCTTAAGATCTCAATGCGGAAGAAGCGTCGAGTTCCAGAGGTTCTATGGCGGCTCTTCCGCCACCGCGCACGCACGCTTGCTGAAACCATCACGTCGTTACTTCCACCGGCCGATTGCCGCTGCGAGAGGCGGCGATGTCTGCACTGCAGCGGTTCTGCGCCGGAGGGTTTCCTCCTCAGACCAGGTGATCCTCGCGCTTATCGAGACCTTCTGACTCAGTGTTACGTTGTTGTCTCTGAGAAGGCGTCTCCGCGCTCTGATTTTTCAAATGAATCGCACTGGTCTCTGCATGAGGTTCGTGGTATTTTTCCATTTTCACTCTTGGTTTGAGATTTTTCATGTACGTTTTTTTAGGAAGAACTTATGCAAGTGCTAATGGTGCAGACATTCTTCAATAGTAGCTACTGAAAATGGAAAGGAGAAGTGGTTATTATGCGATTTTCGCGATACGATGTTTTTAAAACTGGACTTTATTTTTGCGACGTGTTCTGTTCGAAATATAACTTCCTTTAATTACTATTGCAGCTTTGAAATATGGAACTGCAGCATATTTATGGATATGAGAGTGCTCTGAGTCATTTCTCCATTAGTATGTGAATCCGTGGCCAATTCTTTTCTGTTGTATGTGATTAAATTTTACTTATGTTCGACAGATTGTGGTGAGGACTATAGAAATCATAATCAGTACACAACGGGTTGATAGCAATTTAATTTGCAGTGGTTTTGATAAGGTAAGAATTCATGATTCCTCTCTCTAAAAGGATCACAATTGCTGTGGTGTTTAATCTTTCAGTGTCTTGTCCTCTCTCTCTCTAGATGTATATGTGTGTGTATATATATGTTGTGTCGAGGTCTCGAGTAAAGATGATAAGGTTGAGAGTTATCGCATGTTAGTAGGAAATATCCTCTGTATTGTTCCCTCTCACTCGCAGTGGTACCCATCGTTCTCTTGGCCGAACGAAGTCTGGTGTCATTTGTGTCACATATATAGGTTTGACACGTTTAGTGTTTTTATCTTTTTATTGTGTTCTTTCAAAGTTTTAGTAGAACTCACTGAAAGGCGTTAATTGGTGGTGCTAATGACGAAAAAAAAAGTAAAGTGATTATGAGTAAGATGTGAAAAATTTTAAAGCCTTTTTTGCAGGGATACTTCAAGACTAAAATTATTGTTCTATTTATAGATTAAGATTGGATTAAGGGTATCATTTATTTCTTAGGACTAAGAACTAAACATGTCTTCAGTTATACTAAAGGTTGGATAGATTTTTTATCTGGCAGAAGGTGAAGTGCACACTACATTTTTATTTGGTATTCACACTTTGTCCTTTTTTTTCTATTTCAAGATTAACCAATCATGTTTAACAGTTCACCCGGTCAAGTCCAGTTGTTGCTCTTTTAACTTGTCCGGCCTGGGATCTTCTCTTAAGCCGGGTATGCTGTCGTTCTGAATTTTTCATCAACGTCTTAAACTAATAAAATTGTTCCTTGTTATTCACTAATGCTCGAGTGTCAATTTAAATTGGTAGGTTAGGGATGATATGATGGTCTATCTGCTAATGCATACTTCAATATTCTTGCCCCAACCAAAGAAGACGCATTATCAGGTGGCAGGTCTTCCCATCAATAATTTATGCATTAAGTTGTCAGAATATTCAGCTGTTTCCCCAAATCAAAGTAATTTATTTGGTAAACATGGTAAGTAGGACATGTAGTTATTCTATCTTTGAGTTCTTAAATGAATGTCATTTTCATTCACGTTCGTCCAGTTCTTCAAATGACATTTTACGTTGATATCCAATGTTACCTTACATTTATTTGTCTGCGCTGAAAATTTGGTTGTACAAACAAAAAAAGATGCAAAAGAGGATCATCCAAATTATTCTCAAATTTAAAGATGACCAATTTAATTATAATAACTCTAAGATTGAACCACTGTCACACTGCTCTTGTCAATGAATTCACACCTTCAAGTGTGATTTTTTATCTTGTCCGTATTATTTTCGCATTCTGGAAAGCCGAGTGGGTTGCTCCCTTTATAGGTAATTTTTAACCTATAACTTAGAAGATTACGAGAATGTTGTGATAATGGTGTTCAAATTTATTTCAGGACTGCAGAAGAGGAAAAGAGATGGTGATCAACCTTGTGGTTCCTTCATTGATACTTGTCCTCCCTTTCACACCGAATATTTTTCTGGGTGCAAAAGTAGTCATTGCCAATCATCATGCTGGGATCAAGAGGACAAACAGTTCCAATTGGGTTCATTGAACATAATTAGTCAATCGATCAGTATTCCTACTCCTACTCTTGAAAATAATTCAGATAGGAAATCAGAAAAGTCGAGCACGTCTGTTACAGAACTCGGAAAGCGTTCAAGGCCATTTAGATGGCAACGGGAAAGAAAGCGTAGACTATTAGATCCTGGCAATAGTTGGGGGTTGACCCCTTGCACGTCAACATATTCTGATAAGAATACCTTACATGAGAAGCCTCCAAATCAGTTTAGTGCACACTCATGCCATTCCCACAAGGTAAATTCAATTTTATGAGATTACATTAAACTGACCAAAATGTTTTTTGATTTGAGGGTTGTGGATGTTATATTGAAAAGGCATTAACTTTTTGATTTTTCATGTGATGTATGACCTCTCCTTTAATAATGCATTATTTTTACCGTGCTGTGTTTTTACTGTTGTGTTGTAATTGCCTCTGCCTTTTACCTCTCACGTGTTAATATGTTGGTTATGGCATGTCCCTGTCTTTCTGCCACGTATAGGGTCTGTATTATCTGCTCATATAATGCAAGCTTTATTCCTTTTTGAGATCATCGATAGAGAAATTCTTCAGGACTCTTTTCTCTCTCATTTTCTCAACTTAGGGTTGATACCCTTTTAAAGTTAACCGGTCAATATTCCCTTTTTAACTATTTTGACAACAGAACGATGCAACACATGCAAAGGAATGTAGTGTTTCTTTGGCAAATATATGATGCATAACTTGCTTATCTTTCTAAATGATAATGGTGAAGTTTATTTGGCTAAATGACACTGACAAAGTGGTCTGTTTTAACAAAAAAAATTTAAACTAGTGCTCTGGAGTTTGTCCGTTCTCATTTAAAACTGCAACCAGAATTAGCACTGAGTACGAAATAATTTGCATCCAGCTAAAAAAATTGGTAATATGGAACCAATTGTTAACTAGAATTAGCAAATACAGTGCATGCTCATAGCAAATTGAAGGATATAGCTCTGTAAACTCATGCAATTCCTCTTTGTAGTTCACATTTTCTCACTTATATTTATCCATTAATTTATTCATTATACAGTTCCTTGGTTCTTTATTGTAGCAAGCTCGAAAGAATATCGAAGAGGTTTACATCAACAGGAAATCCATGTTTTACAACCTGGATTGTTCTTCAGCAATTCCTCTGAAAGGAAGTATCCTATTTTTAGGTTCTTTTATCCTATATATATTTACTACCTGGTTCATTATTTTTAACAATTTTTTCATTTGGTGGTTCTTATATATCTACATTATACATATTAGCTTATGAGCTTTTTGAAATCTACAACGGAGTTTTGACTCCACAACCTAAAATTTACTCGCATGTAATTGCAGAAATTTTCATGATACAAACCATTTTACAATTGAGATGACCGACCCCCATTGAAATGATTGTTTATTTTTTAAAAAGTAGCCAGTTTAATCTTTATTTGGTTTATGATTCATTGGTGGCCAATCAAACTATCAAGTTCTTGTCTCGTGCTTTTATTTTGTTCTATAAAGGTCCTCTTCCTCGTGTATTATTACTGGAAAACATTAACGATATTCCTTGTTAACATTTAACAGCTACTGTCTAGGCCTTGAAATTATATGTTCTTCTTTTATAACATCAGATATACTTCGTTCCTTGAAGCCAAACTTTGCTGGTTCAGATAGTCTTGCTAGATATATCTTTGGTTCATATGATGCAAATGGAAACGCGCCTTCCTCATTACTCATCTGCAACGACGGCACCTGTCCATTTGGATCAAAATGCCTGTAAGTGGAGTTGTTGGTCCTTCTTTGATCCTGAGTCTAGCAAGACTTAATCAGCCAGATATCTTATCTGGGATCAAAGGTTATTTGAATGCAAGAGGTTGGAGAACTCATATTTTCCAGGATATTGACATGTGCTTGGCAAGGATTCTGAAGTGGAGATGAATGTGAAAAAAACTAATGATAGTTGCACGATTATCAGGGCTTTATTATTATTATTTTTTTTAATACTTTTAATGAAATTTCTCTATAACGAGTTTGACATTTGAGGATGGATGTGCAAAAACAGACTCAACCTGTGGCTTGACTTTCACTATCAGGGTTTAGGGTTTTTCAATGGAACTCCCCCATATAATCCCAGTTTCACTTTTGTTTACTTTCTGATTTCATGCTTTTGATTCCAGATGTGCTTTTCTGAAATAAGATTTTGGTTCCAGATATCATTCACTTACCAAATTGCTCAAAGTTCTGATTCGTAGAAGCCATAATTGTCAGTATGTTAGATTATTGGATAAGCACTGTGGTGCCCCATCGGTAGACCAAATATCCATTGGAAATTCAGGCTCCATCTTTGAGGTTAGTACTACTTGAGGGAAGCATCATAAGGTACATTGGTGTTGATGTATCTATAGATTTGATGAGAAACATCATCGTTTGTCATTTACAATTTGTTAACACTGCAACTGCAACTACGAAAGTACCGAATGTGGCTTGTGTTTGATTATAATCAATGCTACCTTTTCCTACTTTAAAGTTTGTCAAGCCTAAGTGTAAAGTTACAATAGTTTTACATTGTGTTACTGTATCATCTGAAGCTTTTCAGTGAGTTAAATTCTTTTTGCTTTTAAAGATATCTAAATCTTTCAGTGTCATGGAAGTGAGTTGAATAGAGACATTGGTGAAGGCACCCGTGGTTCTGATGTCAAACATAGCAAGAATTATCTAGAAGCAATCGATCCTCAATTTGCTGCAAAGTTCTATTGCCCTAAAAATCAGGTGGTCTCATTCATATGGGCGGTTTGTCGGAGTATAGTTCCTGCAGATATGCTGGGAACCTGTTCTAATTGGAGAATATTGAGGAGAAATATTTCCAAGTTTATAAAATTACGAAGATTTGAGAACTTTTCCCTGAAGCAAGCTATGCATAAATTGAAAACCTCATGGTTTCCATTTTTATCAGATAAACATTCTTTATGTTGCCAGAATGGTAAGGTGTCAAACTCTGTGGAGCAGAGGGTTTTGCTCGAAGGATTCAGCATGTCAAAGGAAGCAGCATACATGATGAAACGCAATCTTACGGAAAGTTGGATTTATTGGTTATTTTCACACTTAATTGTACCATTGATCCAAGCACACTTCTACGTTACTGAAACTGAATTTGGGAAACAAGATGTTTATTTTTTCCGGAAGTCAATATGGGAGAAGTTAACAAAGGGCGCTACCACTAGCTTTAAGGATAAAGGTTATTGTAACTTGAATGACTCAGCTGTCAGAAATATTCTTGCAAATAGATCATTTGGTTTCTCAAAACTTAGGCTTTGCCCAAAAGAAAATGGAGTAAGGATTCTGGCAAATCTCAAGGCATATTCAAGAATGCCAACAGAAGAGTTCTATTTCAAAGATGGTCAATCTTGTGTAGTGCATGGAAAGAAAAAGCCAATCAAGTTTGATTACTACAAGTCTGTGAACAATGTTCTTAGAGATACCCACGCTGTTCTGAAAGGTATTAAGTTGAAAGAACCAGAGCTTTTGGGATCGTCGGTATTTGATTACAATGATGTCTATAAAAAGTTGCGCATACTTTTACTTGGACTGGAGAAGGCTAAGGCTTCCATGCCTGACTTATTCCTTGTTGTTTCTGATGTATCAAATGCATTTGATTCTATTGATCAAGATAAGCTGCTTGATGTGATGAAAAACATTATTGTGAAAGATGAGTATCATCTTAAACAATACCATCACGTTTTATGCACGAAGAAGACTTTGTGGGTTCATGAGAATGTAATGTTGGTTGATCCAAATATGAGCCCAAGATTTTCTCCTCCACAGTTTCATTCCTTGCATAGCGTCCTTGTTAATCAGGTGCTTTCTACACTCTGGTCTCAATGCAAACTTTATAGTTTTATTTTATTTATAGTTTATAGCTGATGTATTGAAATTGCATTGCTACTTGTCCTTCATGAACATTTTAAGTGGCAAAGATTAGCTGGGGTTAAGAGCCAGTCAATCCCTTTGTCTTAAAATACAGATTGTTATGATCTGACTTTCTTCTTTCCATCAAATTTTTAAATCATTTTATTCACTGTATTCTTGCCAAGGGTGACTTTTGTGGGTTCTTACCATTATAACCACAAAAAACATTATAATAGCTTTGATGTGATTTCTGTTGCAAATTTTTATTGTTACTGTTATAATCTTTTTAAAATCCTAAATCCAACTGCTTAAGGCCATCCATGCACATAATAATAAGTGGTTCCTGTTTACACACAGGATAAAAATTAAAAAGTTACGGCTGTTTAAGCTTCTAAGGGTGGTGAAGTCAATTCTAGCAATGCATCAAATGTATATGCAATAACATCAACGTATTGACTTATTTTTAAAATTTGAGACTCAATATAGCACATTAGTTGAAATGTTAATTTGTTGCATCAGCATTCTTGAGCAAGAGACTGAACCTTTGATGATATGTGCATTGATATGTTTTGCACTTAAGTTGGCACATTTTCCCATCCATGGGAATGTAAAAACATTACTTGGTAAAATAAGAGAATTATGCATCAAATATGATTATGGAACAATAGGACATTGGAACTTCCTGTTCTCAATAAATTTATATATATTTCTTTATCAAGATTCTTCTCTTCTTATGATGTGTACCTTTTCTAATTGTTAGCTAAATCTTGTAGGATCTGAGAAGCTTTTTAAACAAGGAAAAGCTCTTTTATACCCTACGTGAGCACGTGAAGCGAAATGTTATGCAATTTGATAAAAAGTTTTACTTACAAAGAACAGGTATTCCTCAAGGAAGTGTTTTATCATCTTTGCTCTGCTCGTTATACTTCGGAGATCTCGAGAGGAAGGTGATTTTTCCATTTCTTGGGAGAGTTAATGAATCTAAGGCTGACAATCCATCTGTGAGACAAAATTGTCTTGACCCTTCTATTTCCCTGAGTAGCAAGGAGGATGAAATGATAACAAATCCTAGTTATTTGCTGCTTAGATTTATTGATGATTTCCTTTTCATATCGACCTCGAAGCATCTGGCAGAAAATTTCTTATTCAGACTTCAGAGAGGATTCCGGGAATATAATTGCTACATGAATGAAAGAAAGTTTGGTCTGAACTTTGATGTAGGAAATACATCAGGATTCGTCTCCAAAAGAGTCTATGTTGGTAAAGATGGTGTTTCATTTCTTCGATGGAGTGGTTTGCTCATCAACTGTCAGTCTCTCGAAATTCAGGCAGACTACACAAAGTTAGGTGTAAATGGTGCTATCTACTATCGTTTTCATTTGCATCGATGTTATAAATGATCCACAAAAGGCTGGCCCCGTTTGATATGGATTTCGTTCTTAGTTTTCTGTTTTTGTAAATTATGCTGGGTTCCCACCATTTCTTACTATGGTTTTCACCTCCTTTGAATAAACGTTTGAACTGTTTGCTGAATTCCAAAAAACAAAAATGAACCTTTGAAAATTACTTGGGGCTTTAGTTATGAGATCATAAATTCATAATCATGCAACACTTCTCTTTTCCCTTTCCTGGAGCCAATAAATTGTCCAGTCATTTTCATTTGATTTAAATGCTTTTGCTTCCCATGTATAACTTGTTTTGTTTATGGCGCAGGTATTTGAATAACCACTTAAATTCAACCCTAACTGTTTGCTGGAAAGGAAAACCTGGACATCATTTGAAGGCAAAGCTGTGTGACTATTTAAGGCCCAAATGCCATCCGATCTTCTTTGATTTGAATATCAATACTGCTGCAGTTGTCAGATTAAACATTTTTCAAGCATTTCTTTTATGTGCCATGAAGTTCCATTGCTACATATGCCATTTGTCATATATGTGCAAATTCAGCAGAAAATTTCTTTTGAACATCATTCTAAGATCTCTAAGGTCAGTCTCATACCTGGTTAACGTGGCTGCGCTTAGTTCTGAAAACCTATGTAATATAATTTTTAGATGTTTGCTAAACATATTTCTACTGGAATCATTCATGCTATCGTATGGTAGGTACATGGATGTGCTCATAAAGAATAGGATGTCTTCTATTCAGCTCGATTTGCTTCCACGTCCAAGATTGCAGTTAGAAGATGGAGAAGTTGAATGGCTAGGACTAAATGCTTATGTTCAAGCATTGACACGGAAACAGGCACGACATGCTCGGTTACTGTCATTGTTGAAGTCGAGGTTAATTGCTCATCAGTTGTCGGGGTGCATCTCTTCGGATCTGATCTATGCAGTTGATCGCTCACATTCCTCCTTGCTCTGGAAAATCAAGTACTAGTCTCTAAATGGCAAGTATTTGGTTGTTTTGAAGCTTTGCAATTGACATTAAGAGCAGTCATTTCTGGTTGATTTTTGTGTATCTGTTGATACAGATGCAGTGGAAAAGAAAAGGTGTCACAAAGGCTTGAAAGCAAAGCACTCATCAAAATTTTGATAGCAACGTTGTTATCTTACTAGGAAACAATGAACATCCGCTCTACCTTTTGCTCGTTGTGAATGGAATGAATTCTTGGATGCCACCTTAAAGATGGTATTCTTTTGTGTCTAGAAAAGATTAGTTCAATTCTTGGAAGCTACCTTAAAGATGGAATTATTTCACAAGGACGAAGAATCAAAGAACTTCGTGGGGTGGGAATGGTGTCAGGAGTCATCCTATCTGGCTATCTCTACCTTGTCTAGCTTGTCAGATCTCTAATTTTTGGACTTCCATTGATGAGTTGTTATTTAGAAAGTTCTTTATTTTGGGAGGACGGAAGATGTTGTTGACCTCGGAGGCTGAGAAACTTCACTCTATGAATTTGTTGTTGTATATGGCTGCCTCTAGTGGCTGCTATAATTTGCTTCCTATTAGTCTTTGTATTGAAGGGAATGTTGGCTGGAGGAATTCGTTTTTTGTGTTCTTATTGCTTGGCAATGGTACGGTGGCTTATTTAGTGAATTTGACCATTTTCTTGTACATCAAGCACACCAGTACCCTCACATTGCAGGTGGCTGGGAATGCAAAGGCTGCCGTGGCGGCTGTTGTTTCTGTCATGATGTTCGGGAGCCTAGGAATTTCAAACATTTTTTAATCATAGAGAACCTTCACAAATTGGCTAACTTGAATACCCAAATGATCAATTAAGGTTGCTCGTATTCTATTTCTTTATCTGATATTGTCCTCAAAATTATGACTCAAATTTTTAATGTGTCTCGTTTTTGTGTATTAAACTCAAACGATGTATTAACTCGCAATGAACTATTATCATATAACTTTATTTAACATCTAAGTCTAGAGGTCTTTGGATGATTCCATTATTCTCCTTGATTAATCAAATAAGATAGTTTTAGAGACTCAGAAATAGAAAAAATGAGAGTAAGAGTGTATTGAACAAGAGAAGAAATAAAGGGAGAAATATAAAGTGTTAGGTCATAGATTGAAGGAAGGAAAAGAAAGGGATAAAATGTAAGGAGGTGACGAGGTGCGTATAAACAGTTACTATCTATATACTTTTTTTTAACGGTTACTATCTATATACTTTTTTTTAGAGTATTATACAATTTTTGAAAATTCTTTAATATTCTTTAAATGATATATTAATAGTTTTTTTTTTTTTTTTTTATCAATTTTTTTAAATTTAGGAGTATTATGCTTTTAAAAGTTGAGAAATATTTTTATTACAAAGTACAAATTTTATAGGAATTTTCTATAAAGAAATTGATTTTATTTTGATTATGCTATTTTTGAAAATTGAAAATTGGTCAAAGGAAAATTTTAGGTTATACGTGTCAGAATCTAGCGGGGTTTCATGAAAAATCCCACATTATCGCAGGTGGTTTTAGCGGTAAGAACTCTCACTTTCTTCTTTGCAGCTCGAAACTCGAATCTGAAACTTCTGTTCTCTCCTCATAACCTGCAAGGCCGAACCCTGTGTTTGAGAAGTTAGGGTTTCTTTGTAGAGAAATGGCGTTGGCTAGTCGCATGAGATCCACCATCCCTGTCCTCAGCAAATTTTTGAGGTCCGAATCGTCCTGCACTCCGGTACTGGTACGCCTACGACACCTCATTTGTTTATCTTCTTTGTCTCTCATTGTTATTTTCGGTTTTGGATTGTTAATATGGCTGTCTTGTTCGTTGTCTCATCCATGTTGGTTTGAGGCGAAATGTGGCGGTCTTGTGTTCTGTATTCGTTGATTAAGGATTCGCTGAAATTTATAATCTGTTTGGTTGCTCGGGTAAAGGGAATCGTGATCCGGAGGAGATAATTTTGATTATCCGAACTTGTGTACTGTATGTGGTGAATTTGTTTGATTCAAAGCGCATAGGGAATCTGTTTTGTTTTGTTTTTTGTTTTTTTTTTTTTTTTTTTTGTCACTTCTGGCAACAGGTCAGAAAAGACGTGGAACTTGGGAGGAATTTGAATAATTAGGGGTTAACATTTTGGGTGCTTGTGCATTCTTAGCAAATTGTAAATGTCAGTTTCTTTGCTAAACCAGTTTCACAAGGTATCTGGAGCATATGTTTTCAATTTCCCCTAAAAATTGGTCGATCTTGTCATGAATAGAGCCGTTTTTATTTGCTTTTTCACTGGTTTTGTCTGAGTATGGTTATATCACTTCAATAATGTGCTCACTAATTTGCTGCAGCTCTCAAGGACCTATGCCGCTGCATCAGGGAAAAGTGAAGCAAAAGTGAAGGTAGGTGAATCATCGCCTTAGATACCTCATCATATATCATTTTCCCTAATAGATTTTTAGAATTACTCTTAAATATACTCTCTGGAGCTCAAAGTATATACGTGATTTATGTTTCTTGCTTGATTGGTTGAAGTTAATTTTACAAGCGCGTTTTCCTGTTTTCTATATTCAGCTTCCTATTGCATTGTTTGGAGGGTCTGGAAACTATGCCTCTGCTCTGTATATAGCTGCAGTAAAAGCTAATTCTTTAGACAACGTGGAGTCTGAGCTTGTTAACTTTGTCGAGGCTATTAAGAAAAGCCCAACATTTTCTCAGTTCACAATGGACCTGTCAGTTCCAGCTGAAACTAGAGTTAAGGCTATCACTGAAATTTCTGCGGAAGCTAAATTTTCGGATGTCGTAAAGAACTTTTTAGGTAGGATTCATTACTCTTCTTTAGTTGTGTGGATGAAAACTGAATTTCGCTTTGGCCTATTATGCAACACAATCTGTCTGTTAAAGTGTAATTCTTTTTCTATGCTAATGTTCTAATCTTAAATTATATCATTTCATATCCTATATAAGATTTAGCTTGAGAGGGGTGGGTATTTTTTTCCCTTCATGATTGAAGAAGTGAGTTTTATACTATATCATTTTTTTAGATATTTTAGATGGTTAATGGGTTCTTGTTACTCTTTTTTTTTTTGTTCCCTTGACTCATGCATCTTTCATTTTGTTCTAATTGCCGAAGTACTCATGCTGGGAAATTATTGATACAGGCAATTAAAATGCATTAATTCAAGGAGTATTACCTGCATTCTTTCCTCAAATTATTTTGATTATTTATTGTAGTTGTGCTGGCTGAGAATGGGAGGCTGAGATATGTAGATAGCATAGCAAAGAGATTTTTGGAGTTGACTATGGCTCATAGGGGAGAAGTTGAAGCAGTTGTTACTACTGTTATTGTAAGTTTCTCTGCCCTTTTTATTTTATTTTATTTTATTTTCTTTTAATTCAGGCAACCACCAGATTCTCGGCTACAAAGTTCAACGTGGAATATATTTAGCATTAACTTGTGCAAAGTGATATTTGTGTCTATGGGATGATGACTCATTGGAATTTGGCAACTGATTTGTGGATGTCGTGGGATGCCTTTTATATATTTGTGTTAGGAGCCTTATCGAATTATTTACGTTTATTTTACTTTTAGCGTATTGATTCTATCCATTCGTTGTTCTCGGATGAAAATGTCAGTCACAGAGATACCTGAAGTAAATTTATTGTCATCTAAAATATTGAACCACAACTTATCTTTCGGCTCTGTGTAATTTTACCTCTATTTGACATATTATATTTCAAATTAGTATTTCAAAGTTCTTACCAAAACAGAAAAAAAAAATTGATATTAAATTGTATAAACCTCAATGCACCTTACAACTGATTGGTTTTTTCCCAGCCCATTCCACCACAAGAAGAGAAAGAATTGACGGAGACGTTGCAAGATATAATTGGACAGGGCAAGAAGGTTAAGCTCGAGCAGAAGGTACTTCGGTTGGAAATTTTTTAGGCTTCAAATTGCATGCATGCCTTCTGAGAAAATATAACAGTACTCTTGTATTTGCCAGATTGATCCCAGCATACTTGGTGGTCTAGTTGTAGAATTTGGCGAGAAGGTATTGGACATGTCCATTAAAACCCGGGCACGTCAAATGGAGAGGTTCTTGCGTCAACCTGTAACTTTTGATGGACTCTGAAAAGATGTTCAACTTCTGTGGCACAATGTCCATCGTCGTCATTCTGTCATCCATGTTAATGGAAAAAGATATTTTCTTTTTTTTCCCCGTTATTTTTGTTGCCCTTTTACCTTAACTTGATATGATGGTATACAACCGTCTAAGTGGAAATAAGAGTTTCGGTGGATTATAATCTAGTAAAAGCTACTTGGTTTAAGAGTATCTTATTCCCAGGTACTTCAGAATCGATGCTAAGTTTTCTTCCAAATGACGACAGGTCTATCAGTATCAATGGTAATACAAACTAATGGCTTCATATCTCACTACCCAATTGTTACTATGAGGCTGAAATAAAATTTTTCGAGGTTCTAGTTTACAAGATCTCTCCTTGCAGATTTTGTTGCTTCCATTCCTTCTGGAACCACCAATATAATCAACAAATTCAACAGATCGTGCAATGAGAAATTGCATCCGGACTCTTCATTAAATTGGAGAAACAATTGATTGTACAACACAATCTCAACGAGAAATGTTAAAATTTCAAATATCTCAAGTTTTTTGCAGTGGGAATTATTTTCATTTTCTTTTAGGTTGTCTCAACTTGTGATACACAACATTTCATAAGTTGTCCACTCGACCATGTGAGTGTTTACATGTGGCGTTATGACATATTAATGCCACAATTTTTGACTGACTTGGATCCTTCCCTAATACAAAGTTTTTTGGTAGCACTTCCTGGCTACAATAAACTTTAGTTGTTCTGATTACAACCTTTGGATTGGTAATACGTGATATCAAGTAAAATGCAAGTATATTCTTCAAAGAATACAAGCTTCTCATCTTAGTTTTCCTGCACTTTGAAAATCATGATGCTTTACATTTGGAATGGAGTCCAATGATTTCAGTGTTTTAATTTTGCCATTTATTTTCCCTTGTCCTTTTCTGGATTTATATGAAGTTCAATGATTTTTTTACTATGTTAATTTTTGTATATTCTTTCATTTGCCTTTTCTGTATTCACCAAATGCCATCTGCTATTCCTGGGATATAAAAAGCTGGACTTCTTTTGTAGCACTGATCTGCTTTTCCTTATGATGACAGCATCTCTTGGGGTCTCAGATGCAGAAGAGGCACTTTCAATAGAAGCACTAACATGAAAGACATTCACCTTTTATCTGAGGTTTCTTTGAGTTCTTCCACTTTTTGTATCATGATTTTGGGTCGAAAAGCTTTTGTTTTGATATGAATACAAGTTCTTAAAAAAGAAAAAAGAAATCTGCAATTAAATTCTCCTTGTGTCGCTGATGATTGCCAGTTGTATTGAGGAACAGGTTGGTTTTCTTATCTTTGTATCCAAGTAGGATGTTGCTTTGTGTTGGATCATAATCATGACTTGGATTTTTGGTACAGCTGTATATAGATAGAATAGAGCGCTTTATTGAACATTTGAGTAACTTTGGAGTCTCTCATTTGCTTTTTTGCTCAGGAAAATTACTTACTCTTTCAGGGGGGAAAACATAGGGATGCTCAGACTAAAAAACAACATATTTTCCCTTGCAATCTCATGAATTGACAAGGACCTGTAGAACTGTTTTCTTTGTGACAATGACTGGAAATAGTGATGTATTTTCCCCGATAATATGGTGCATAGAGGGATTTTCTTTCTCTCAAACTTAGCATGCAGGGAGAGGGATTAGGTAGAGGAACGAATTGCTTAAAAAAGACTTTCTTGAAAGAAGGTAGGTTTGTTCTTTCTTTCTTTTTCATTTTTAAAAATTTTTCTGTCTGTGTTTCGCTCTTTTGCAGTGTATCTGTGATTTAGTGATATCAATTTTTGTAGCATGACCTGCACAAAATCTATGTTATCAGAAAGGATCTAAACTTGCAAACTCTGTTCTTGATCAGGTAAGAATGAATAGGGAAGGGTGATGAATACGTATGGAATACTTGTATAATTTTTATGCGCATTCCAAGCAATTGACAGCAATGATGGGTATGTTTTTGGATAAGAATACACAAATACCACGTAGACAATCAATTAGGCTAGCTAGATTGCTTGAAATTGTTGTTGGTAATGAAGGAATTTGAGTTACTGTTGCAATTAATGGAGCTAACTATTAGATGGGTCATGTTATCTCTTAATTGATGTAGCAAGCAATATCTGTTCATGTGACTTTATTATCAAGAATGCTCACAAACTGATTTACCATATTCATTAGATTAAGTTTTTGATTATTGCATTGCACTGTGTACCCACTACAATTATTTTAGATCTGTTTGATTACAATTTTGGCTCTTCTTTTTCATTCTCTTCTCTTGAAAACAGGAAAAAGAAAAGGTACCAAATGTTGGAAGGGCACACCAATACCATGAGATTTTTTTGAGGATCAAATCGGGGTGTTGAAGGCCCCACTTCTTGCTGTATGCTTTTATGATCCATCTTCTTGAGGAAGTTTGGCCCGCATCAAGTTATAGAAAACAACCAGGTTTTCAACTTATTATATTCATTGGAAATATTCCAACGGCTAGGGAGAGATTTATACACTCTTATAAGGAATGCTCCGTTCCCCTCTCCAACTGGTGAGAATCCCACAATCCAGCCCCCTCGTGAACCCAGCATCCTCGCTGGCACACTGTCCCGTGCCTGGCTCTAATCCATTTGTAACGACCCAAGCCTACCATTAGTAGATATTGTCTTCTTTGGGTTTTCCTTTTGGGCTTCTCCTCAAGGTTTTTAAAACGGATTTCTACCCTCTTATAAGGAATGCTTTGTTCCCCTCTCCAACCGATATGGGATCTCACAATCCACTCTCCTTAGGGGCCCAGCGTCCTTGTTGACACACTGCCCGGTGTTTGGCTCTGATACCATTTGGAATGACTCAAGCCTACCGCTAGCAGATATTGTCCTTTTTGAGTTTTCCCTTTCGGGCTTCCTCAAAGTTTTTAAAACGTGTCTAGTAGGCAGAAGTTTCTACACCCTTATTAGGAATGCTTCGTTTACCTTTCCTATCGGGAACTCACACCTCCAAACTCTTCAAATTCTTTCCATCACTTCTATGACATGTATTAAGTGTGTACATGTAGACCAATTAACTTTTATTCAAATAAAACACAATCAATCTATCCATTTTGTACAATATAGACCAGAGAAAGATGATATGTCCATGATGTCTCTTTAGGAAAATCAATTTTCTTTAGAAGATTTAGTCATGCTTTTGTCATAAGAAGAGGCAAATGGTTGTAGGATTTGGTGTTATACATTTATGTTGGTGAAGAAATCTGTTCAAACAGTGGCCTTGAATGAAAGGAGATCTCATGAACAGAGAATTAAAAATAATTGGACAGTCCAATCTTGAATTGAAGGGATCAATGGAAGGAAGAAAAAGAAAAACATTTATCAAGTTGTGGAACACTAAAAGAAACACATCCCAAAGTACCAATGTACTTTCTCTCTCTAGGTTTATTCTTCATAGTCACGTGTCTCTAGAGAGAGAGAGAGAGAGAGAGATTATTATGTGAAGTGGAAGCAAAACTGTAGCTCTTTGTTATACAGAGACAATGATTACCTTGTGAGTGAAGAAAAATGCAAAAAAAGGACAAGAATTGAGTCAAAGACAAGAAGACCAAACATCCCCTTCCCTCTCTATCTCTCTCTCCATTGAGAGACACATACACAAATGGAGGTCCCCCTCCAATCCGTTTTCCACTCCACCTAGCAACCAACCAACACAATCTTCTCTCTCTCTCTCTCAACACATTCACCATTCAAACCCATATTCTTCAAGCAACCAAAGCATCCCCAACCGTCTCCATCATCATCACCCTTACCACGCCATGAAGCCTTCTCTTTTTCTCTCTGTACATACCTCTCACAACACACACACACATATATATGTACAATTCTCCATGCAGTGACCAAACTCAGTTGGGAGAAAGGAAAAAAAAAAAAAAAAACACATAAGAAGAGAAGAGAGAAGAATGAGAAAACCGGAAGTGGTTCCCGGGAAAGAGAATGCTGAGAAGAACAAATACCGGAAAGGGCTGTGGTCACCGGAGGAGGACGAGAAGCTGATGAGGTATATGTTGAACAATGGGCAGGGCTGTTGGAGTGACATTGCTAGGAATGCAGGGCTTCAGAGATGTGGCAAGAGTTGTCGTCTTCGTTGGATTAATTATCTTCGCCCTGACCTTAAACGTGGAGCCTTCTCTCCCCAGGAAGAAGAGCTTATTGTGCATTTGCATTCCCTCATAGGCAACAGGTCCTCTCTCTCTCCCTCTCTCCCTCTCTCCCTCCTTCACTCATTTTTCTTCATACCCAAATGAGAGTTTCAAATGAGTTTCTTTTGGGGAGACTATATGCTCACTAAATCCAGAAACTTGTCATTCGTGATAGCTTTGTTTAGATAAGTTATGGTTGTAATATGATATGATTATTTGGTTTATATGTGTTCAACATTGGTAATGTCATGGATTTCATGTCATATTACATAGAGAATACATTGCGTTCCTAGGAATTTTGTAAAGATGGTGTGAAAAAATGAGCATTACTTGTTATGTTGTAAATCAGATCTTTATTCAAATGGTGTCGGATTTATAAACATTTGGCATGTTTGAAGGGTTCCCTTGTGCATCAATTCTTTATTCGAGTTTCGAGACTAATCAATCCAATTTTCTTTGGAAACAATCAACAGGTGGTCTCAAATTGCATCTCGTTTGCCTGGACGAACAGACAACGAAATAAAGAACTTTTGGAATTCCACGTTAAAGAAAAGGTTAAAAAACAACCTTTCGTCCTCTCCATACAGCCATGAATCATCAGATCCTAGATTCGACATGATGTATGGAGGGATAATGGCAATGCAAGAACACGACATCATGAGTATGAACATAAGCATGGATTCATCGTCAACCTCCTCATCGTCTTCCCAGTTACCGTTTTCTGCAACAGGACACAGCTCATTTGACGGTTCATCCATGGCTTTTGTAGACAACAACTTCCAAGTGGCCTCTGTGGCCGAGGCCACCAATGGCTTCCTGCAAGCACCAGGAGGAGGAGGAGGAGGGTGCTTGACAGAAATGGGAATGAGAATGGAAGAGCGGTTTAGGTATGAATGTTTGGAGGGTGAAAGATCAATGGAAATTGAAAGAGAAGTGGTATGTGTTCCACATGAAGAGATGATGAACCACCCTCCATTAATGAACAATAAAAGCAGTTTTGGTCAGTATTTGGGCACAAATGAGCAGAATTTGAATGTGGAGGAGATGTTTGGAGACATGGGAAGCCATGGACACTTACAAGACAGCTTGAAGATGGGTAATAATGAATGGGATTTGGAAAGCTTCATGCAAGATATATCCTCATTGCCTCATTTCCTTTGATCTCCAACCTCTAAACCTCTACAAAATCTTCATTTATTTTACAATTCCTTTGGAAGGGGAAAACAAAAATCCCACATACACACACACATATATATATACATATATATATATATTCTTTGTCCCTCATTTCTTCATATATATATATATATATATTTCCCCATATATTATATGATTTCTTATCTGTCAATAAAACCCCACAAAATAAAAGAATGAACAGCTGAGGGAGTTAGAGGTGGGAAGGTAGATTGAAGATAAAGCAGTGTTTTGCAGTGCAAAAAAAAAGGGCTTCTGTTCTACAAATCCCAAGTTGAGAGGCAACTTTTCGTAAGTTTGTGTACCTTCAAAACATGGTGTTTTGTTAGCAGCAAAGGGTTTGGATCATTTGTTGTTTTTGTCATTTATGTGTACAAAAGCATATCAAGACATTTCTTTCCTTGATAAGACAATATTGTTTATATATTCATGTTTTAAACCCACATAATGTGTTACAATTCAGCTACTTTATTTCCTTATCAAGTAAACATGCATCCAATATATTGTTAAGAACATATGTACATAACATTATGAGAGAGAGTCAACATTTTGATCCTTGTTTTTAAAGTTATAGCTTTTGATCCTTGTTTTTAAAGTTATAGCTTAAATAAAATCACGACAAAGTAACATAAAACTCGAAAAGAACAACAAACGGGTAAGGAGGAGAGGAGAAGGGTGTATGGACCTTCAACCCAACCCGAAAACGAGCAAGAGATTTGAGTTAAAAAAGAGATAACTAATATTTTAACCATGCTCATTTGAAAATAACGTTAAGAATTAAGCTTACCTTACAAGTTAATGGATACAAAAAGTAGGTGAAAATATTATTTTAATCCTTGTCTAACTTTAGTCAGAATATTTTACCATTAAATTATTATTGATATATATTTTTTTAAAATAGTATGTTTATATTTTTCTTCTCAATTTTGGACATTACTTCACCCATATCAAAAAATGATCTTAAAAAAATCCGTTTAAGGTTTGTTGAAACTTTTATTCACATTTATGAGAGAATAAGAACAAAATATACTAAGAAATCGTCAAACGCAATAGGTATGTATGTATATGTATCTATATATATATTCAATAAAAAGTAGTCAATATAGCATTGAGATGTTGCACATTATGTGTTTTTAGAATTCAACCAATAGTTGCCCGTGCGTCTCAACACTACAACTTTTGTAGCAAAGAGTCTACCATCTTCGCAATGCTTTTCACACTGTGTTGATGTTGTTCTCTCAGGTCCATTGGCTAATCTAGCTCCACAAGTTAAACAATCTCCGACATGGACACAAGACAACGATCTTGTCTTCCACTGCAACAAGGTCCAAGGTTATGCTCGTGTTTCAACAATTATCTTTGATATTTTTGATAGACTCAAAGATTGTCTCTTACCAATTCATTGAACTAACAAAGTAGGGAACATATAAGAATTCTCGTTGAAATGAGATTTATCTTGATACTAGACACACATCTAGCATCTTATAGTACCAAGACATCTTCACTCTCCATCTTCAAATCAATATCTCAAAATTTATTGGCCTTGAAAACTCAATCACCTCATTCTCTCGAGACCATAAGAACCTGCATTAAAGGATGTAAACAAATTTGTATACAAAGCTAAATAGATAATACCATACCGTTTATTACCGAATCAAATGAGTGACTCACACTTGGTCACTCGAGACACGGAAGAAGGCATCATACACAATATTAGTCATTTATATTCAGTCTCTAATTATCGGGTTTTAATAATAAAAATAAAAGTAACATAAAAAAGCGAAATAAAAACGTCACCTGAGAGATTCGAACTCTCACGAGGAAACCTCATGTATTTAACAGGCACACACATTAAGCACTCGGCCAAAGCGACTCTTGTTAACCGTCAAGGCGTATTTTTTTATTATAATATTATTATAATACCATTTTAATTATTTTAGTTGAAAAATTATACTTTTTGATTTGTATGTTTGAGGCGGGTTGCTTTCCTTTTAAATTAATCAAATCAATCCAAGATTTTTAAAAATACATTTTTGTCTCTAATGCAAATATATATACATTTATTTATTTTATTTTTATTTAAGTTCATAATTATTTTTTTAATATTTATTCGAATTTTTAAAATATATATATTTTTTTAACTATTTTAAATATAATTTCTTTTAATATATTTTAGTTGAAATTAAAATTTAATTAAACACTCACGTCTGGTCTTCTCTCCAACCTTACACACTCTTTTTGATGTATTGGATGATACACTGTCCTCCTGAGTCACATCATGAGAGTTGTTTGTTTCAACTCTCACGTGGCTGGATGAGCGCCACTTGAGGATCACCTCCTTGTCGATCTGCATGTAGGGATCAAAATCTATTGTTATTATAGTATGGTTGTGACACTCTCTTCACTTAAAATAGTCATCGTCCTTGATGACTAACTCGATGGCACAATCGCATCGTGGATTGTGACATTTTCTACCACTTAATCTTGACATCTCTGGATGACGATTTGAACATCCAACTGGCTGCTAACTTGACCCACTAAACATTATTGTGCTCCAGAAAGAATACGAAAACTTGCGCACTACTTATGGGTTATCTCATTGATGAACCTTCTCATAGTCTTCAAGACTTGAGGCTAAACACGACAAAATACAGCTACTCAATGATTGTGGCCTATCCCACTATAGAACTAACTCGCCTTCGGCCCGGTACTCAACAAACAAAGCGGAAAAATATAACTACCCAATGGTTGTGGGCCATCCCATCAGAGAACTAAATTGCCTTTCTCTCGAACTTGGCCAGTGACTCACAAGACAAACCATGGCAAAACTAGCATCGGTATCTAAGCTTGTAACACAGACCAATGGCTGTCGACTATCCCACTAGAGAACTAATTTTCCTTTCTCTAAGAGTCAACAGACAAAGTGGAAAAATACAACTACGCAATGGTTGTGGGCTATCCCATCAGAGAACTAACTTGCCTATCGCTCGATCCCAACCTAGGACTTACTAGATAAAACAAAATGTATCAAGGTTTCAACTAATAACTCACTCGAAACATAAGTATCCAAAACTTAGGAGGCACACGCCTTAACCACTTAGAACTAACTCGCCTATCGCTCGATCCCAACCTAGGACTTACTAGATAAAACAAAATGTATCAAGGTTTCAACTAATAACTCACTCGAAACATAAGTATCACTCGAAACATAAGTATCACTCGAAACATAAGTATCCAAAACTTAGGAGGCACACGCCTTAACCACTTGGCCAAAGTGACTATAGTTTGCCAATATAAGTTTTTTAATAGTTTGCCAATATATGTTTTTTAATATACTCTTGCCAGAAGACAGACAACATAATTTGAAAGATCGTCCCCTAATAGATTCAAACTCTCGCGGAAAAATCCCATGAACTTAGCAGGCACAAGCCTTAACCACTCGGCCAAAGCGACTGTCATTTGCCAATATGAGTTTATTAATATACTCTTACAACGATGATGATCTAGTGGCTAAAACATGATTTCGACTAATAACCGGCCCGAAGCCAGACAACAAAATCTAAAAAGATCGTCGCCTAAGAGATTCGAACTCTCGCGGGAAAATTCCATGTACTTAGCAGGCACACACCTTAACCACTCGGCCAAAGCGACTGTCGTTTGTCAATATAAGTTTATTAATATACTCTTACAACGATGATGATCTAGTGGCTAAACAAAATGTAACATGGTTTCGACTAATAACCGGCCAGGCCAGACAACAAAATTTGAAAGATCGTCGCCTGAGAGATTCGAACTCTCGCGGGAAAATCCCATGTACTTAGCAGGCACACGCCTTAACCACTCGGCCAAAGCGACTGTCGTTTGTCCATATGAGTTTATTAATATACTTTTACAACGATGATGATCTAGTGGCTAAACAAAATGTAACATGGTTTCGACTAATAACCGGCCCGAAGCAAGACAACAAAATCTAAAAGATCGTCGCCTGAGAGATTCGAACTCTCGCAAGAAAATCCCATGTACTTAGCAGGCACACGCCTTAACCACTCGGCCAAAGCGATTGTCGTTTGTCAATATGAGTTTATTAACATACTCTTACAACGATGATGATGTAGTGGCTAAACAAAATGTAACATGGTTTCGACTAATAACTTGCCCAAAGCCAGACAACAATATTTGAAAGATCGTCGCCTGAGAGATTCGAACTCTCGCGGGAAAATCCCGCGTATTTAGCAGGCACACGCCTTAACCACTCGGCCAAAGCAACTGTCGTTTGCCAATATGAGTTTATTAATATACTCTTACAACGATGATGATCTAGTGGCTAAACAAAATGTAACATGGTTTCGACTAATAACCGGCCAGAAGCCAGACAACAAAATTTGAAAGATCGTCTGAGAGATTAGAACTCTCGCAGGAAAATCCCATGTACTTAGCAGGCACACGCCTTAACCACTCGGCCAAAGCAACTGTCGTTTGTCTCTCGCAGGAAAATCCCATGTACTTAGCAGGCACACGCCTTAAGCAGGAAAATCCCATGTACTTAGCAGGCACACGCCTTAACCACTCGGCCAAAGCAACTGTCGTTTGTCTCTCGCAGGAAAATCCCATGTACTTAGCAGGCACACGCCTTAAGCAGGAAAATCCCATGTACTTAGCAGGCACACGCCTTAAGCAGGAAAATCCCATGTACTTAGCAGGCACACGCCTTAACGTGGCCAAAGCAACTGTCGTTTGTCTCTCGCAGGAAAATCCCATGTACTTAGCAGGCACACGCCTTAAGCAGGAAAATCCCATGTACTTAGCAGGCACACGCCTTAACCACTCGGCCAAATCCCATGTACTTAGCAGGCACACGCCTTAACCACTCGGCCAAAGCAACTGTCGTTTGTCAGTATGAGTTTATTAATATACTCTTACAACGATAATGATCTAGTGGCTAAACAAAATGTAACATGGTTTCGAATAATAACCGGCCAGAAGCCAGACAACAAAATTTGAAAGATCGTCGCCTGAGAGATTCGAACTCTCGCGGGAAAATCCCATGTACTTAGCAGGCACACGCCTTAACCACTCGGCCAAAGCGACTGTCATTTGTCAATATGAGTTTATTAATATAGTCTTACAACGATGATGATCTAGTGGCTAAACGAAATGTAACATGATTTCGACTAATAACCGGCCCGAAGCCAGACAACAAAATTTGAAAGATCGTCGCCTGAAAAACTCTCGCGGGAAAATTCCATGTACTTAGCAGGCACACGACTTAACCACTCGGCTATGAGTTTATTAATATACTCTTACAACGATGATGATCTAGTGGCTAAACAAAATGTAACATGGTTTCGACTAATAACCGGCCCGAAGCCCAGACAACAAAATTTGAAAGATCGTCGCCTGAGAGATTAGAACTCTCGCAGGAAAATCCCATGTACTTAGTAGGCACACGCCTTAACCACTCGGCCAAAGCGACTGTCGTTTGTCAATATGAGTTTATTAATATACTCTTACAACGATGATGATGTAGTGGCTAAACAAAATGTAACATGGTTTCGACTAATAACCGGCCCGACGCCAGACAACAAAATTTGAAAGATCGTCGCCTGAGAGATTCAAACTCTCGCGGGAAAATCCCATGGACTTAGCAGGCACACGCCTTAACCACTCGGCCAAAGCAACTGTCGTTTGTCAGTATGAGTTTATTAATATACTCTTACAACGATGATGATCTAGTGGCTAAACAAAATGTAACATGGTTTCGAATAATAACCGGCCAGAAGCCAGACAACAAAATTTGAAAGATCGTCGCCTGAGAGATTCGAACTCTCGCGGGAAAATCTTTATTAATATACTCTTACAACGATGATGATCTAGTGGCTAAACAAAATGTAACATGGTTTCGAATAATAACCGGCCAGAAGCCAGACAACAAAATTTGAAAGATCGTCGCCTGAGAGATTCGAACTCTCGCGGGAAAATCTCATGTACTTAGTAGGCACACGCCTTAACCACTCGGCCAAAGCGACTGTCATTTGTCAATATGAGTTTATTAATATACTCTTACAACGATGATGATGTAGTGGCTAAACAAAATGTAACATGGTTTCGACTAATAACCGGCCCGAAGCCAGACAACAAAATTTGGTACTTAGCACGCACACGCCTTAACCACTCGGCCAAAGCGACTATCGTTTGCCAATATGAGTTTATTAATATTCTCTTACAACGATGATGATCTAGTGGCTAAACAAAATGTAACATGATTTCGACTAATAACCGGCCCGAAGCCAGACAACAAAATTTGAAAGATCGTCGCCTGAGAGATTCAAACTCTCGCGGGAAAATTCGATCTAGTGGCTAAACAAAATGTAACATGATTTCGACTAATAACCGGCCCGAAGCCAGACAACAAAATTTGAAAGATCAATATGAGTTTATTAATATACTCTTACAACGATGATGATGTAGTGGCTAAACAAAATGTAACATGGTTTCGACTAATAACCGGCCCGAAGCCAGACAACAAAATTTGGTACTTAGCAGGCACACGCCTTAACCACTCGGCCAAAGCGACTATCGTTTGCCAATATGAGTTTATTAATATTCTCTTACAACGATGATGATCTAGTGGCAATGTAACATGGTTTCGACTAATAACCGGCCCGAAGCCAGACAACAAAATTTGGTACTTAGCAGGCACACGCCTTAACCACTCGGCCAAAGCGACTATCGTTTGCCAATATGAGTTTATTAATATTCTCTTACAACGATGATGATCTAGTGGCTAAACAAAATGTAACATGATTTCGACTAATAACCGGCCCGAAGCCAGACAACAAAATTTGAAAGATCGTCGCCTGAGAGATTCAAACTCTCGCGGGAAAATTCCATGTACTTATCGTCGCCTGAGAGATTCAAACTCTCGCGGGAAAATTCCATGTACTTAGCAGGCACACGCCTTAACCACTCGGCCAAAGCGACTGTCGTTTGCCAATATGAGTTTATTAATATACTCTTACAACGATGATGATCTAGTGGCTAAACAAAATGTAACATGGTTTCGACTAATAACCGGCCCGAAGCCCATAATATACTCTTACAACGATGATGATCTAGTGGCTAAACAAAATGTAACATGGTTTCGACTAATAACCGGCCCGAAGCCCAGACAACAAAATTTGAAAGATCGTCGCCTGAGAGATTCGAACTCTCGCGGGAAAATCCCATGTACTTAGCAGGCACACGCCTTAACCACTCGGCCAAAGCGACTGTCGTTTGCCAATATGAGTTTATTAAGCCCAGACAACAAAATTTGAAAGATCGTCGCCTGAGAGATTCGAACTCTCGCGGGATCCCATGTACTTAGCAGGCACACGCCTTAACCACTCGGCCAAAGCAACTGTCGTTTGTCAGTATGAGTTTATTAATATACTCTTACAACGATGATGATCTAGTGGCTAAACAAAATGTAACATGGTTTCGACTAATAACCGGCCCGATGCCAGACAACAAAATTTGAAAGATCGTCGCCTGAGAGATTCGAACTCTCGCGGGAAAATCTCATGTACTTAGCAGGCTCACGCCTTAACCACTCGGCCAAAGCAACTGTCGTTTGTCAGTATGAGTTTATTAATATACTCTTACAACGATGATGATCTAATGGCTAAACAAAATGTAACATGGTTTCGAATAATAATAATAACCGGCCAGAAGCCAGACAACAAAATTTGAAAGATAGTCGCCTGAGAGATTCGAACTCTCGCGGGAAAATGGAAGGATAATTCCATGTACTTAGCAGGCACACGCCTTAACCACTCGGCCAAAGCGACTGTCATTTGTCAATATGAGTTTATTAATATACTCTTACAACGATGATGAGGTAGTGGCTAAACAAAATGTAACATGGTTTCGACTAATAACCGGCCCGAAGCCAGACAACAAAATTTGGTACTTAGCAGGCACACGCCTTAACCACTCGGCCAAAGCGACTATCGTTTGCCAATATGAGTTTATTAATATTCTCTTACAACGATGATGATCTAGTGGCTAAACAAAATGTAACATGATTTCGACTAATAACCGACCCGAAGCCAGACAACAAAATTTGAAAGATAGGCACACGCCTTAACCACTCGGCCAAAGCGACTGTCATTTGTCAATATGAGTTTATTAATATACTCTTACAACGATGATGATGTATTTATTAATATACTCTTACAACGATGATGATGTAGTGGCTAAACAAAATGTAACATGGTTTCGACTAATAACCGGCCCGAAGCCAGACAAAAAAAATTTGAAAGATCGTCGCCTGAGAGATTCGAAATCTGTATTTATTAATATACTCTTACAACGATGATGATGTAGTGGCTAAACAAAATGTAACATGGTTTCGACTAATAACCGGCCCGAAGCCAGACAAAAAAAATTTGAAAGATCGTCGCCTGAGAGATTCGAAATCTCGCGGGAAAATTCCATGTACTTAGCAGGCACAAGCCTTAACCACTCGGCCAAAGCGACTGTCATTTGTCAATATGAGTTTATTAATATACTCTTACAACGATGATGATGTAGTGGCTAAACAAAATGTAACATGGTTTCGACTAATAACCGGCCCGAAGCCAGACAACAAAATTTGGTACTTAGCAGGCACACGCCTTAACCACTCGGCCAAAGCGACTATCGTTTGCCAATATGAGTTTATTAATATTCTCTTACAACGATGATGATCTAGTGGCTAAACAAAATGTAACATGATTTCGACTAATAACCGGCCCGAAGCCAGACAACAAAATTTGAAAGATAGGCACACGCCTTAACCGGCCCGAAGCCAGACAACAAAATTTGAAAGATAGGCACACGCCTTAACCACTCGGCCAAAGCGACTGTCATTTGTCAATATGAGTTTATTAATATACTCTTACAACGATGATGATGTAGTGGCTAAACAAAATGTAACATGGTTTCGACTAATAACCGGCCCGAAGCCAGACAACAAAATTTGGTACTTAGCAGGCACACGCCTTAACCACTCGGCCAAAGCGACTATCGTTTGCCAATATGAGTTTATTAATATTCTCTTACAACGATGATGATCTAGTGGCTAAACAAAATGTAACATGATTTCGACTAATAACCGGCCCGAAGCCAGACAACAAAATTTGAAAGATCGTCGCCTGAGAGATTCGAACTCTCGCGGGACGACTAATAACCGGCCCGAAGCCAGACAACAAAATTTGAAAGATCGTCGGCTGAGAGATTCGAACTCTCGCGGGAAAATCCCATGTACTTAGCAGGCACACGCCTTAACCACTCGGCCAAAGCGACTGTCATTTGTCAATATGAGTTTATTAATATACTCTTACAACGATGATGATGTAGTGGCTAAACAAAATGTAACATGGTTTCGACTAATAACCGGCCCGAAGCCAGACAACAAAATTTGGTACTTAGCAAGCACACGCCTTAACCACTCGGCCAAAGCGACTATCGTTTGCCAATATGAGTTTATTAATATTCTCTTACAACGATGATGATCTAGTGGCTAAACAAAATGTAACATGATTTCGACTAATAACCGGCCCGAAGCCGCACACGCCTTAACCACTCGGCCAAAGCGACTATCGTTTGCCAATATGAGTTTATTAATATTCTCTTACAACGATGATGATCTAGTGGCTAAACAAAATGTAACATGATTTCGACTAATAACCGGCCCGAAGCCAGACAACAAAATTTGAAAGATCGTCGCCTGAGAGATTCGAACTCTCGCGGGAAAATTCCATGTACTTAGTAGGCACACGCCTTAACCACTCGGCCAAAGCGACTGTCATTTGTCAATATGAGTTTATTAATATACTCTTACAACGATGATGATGTAGTGGCTAAACAAAATGTAACATGGTTTCGACTAATAACCGGCCCGAAGCCAGACAACAAAATTTGGTACTTAGCAGGCACACGCCTTAACCACTCGGTCAAAGCGACTGGGCAATATGAGTTTATTAATATTCTCTTACAACGATGATGATCTAGTGGCTAAACAAAACAAAATGTAACATGATTTCGACTAATAACCGGCCCGAAGCCAGACAACAAAATTTGAAAGATCGTCGCCTGAGAGATTCGAACCCATTCTCTTACAACGATGATGATCTAGTGGCTAAACAAAACAAAATGTAACATGATTTCGACTAATAACCGGCCCGAAGCCAGACAACAAAATTTGGTACTTAGCAGGCACACGCCTTAACCACTCGGCCAAAGCGACTATCGTTTGCCAATATGAGTTTATTAATATTCTCTTACAACGATGATGATCTAGTGGCTAAACAAAATGTAACATGATTTCGACTAATAACCGGCCCGAAGCCAGACAACAAAATTTGAAAGATCGTCGCCTGAGAGATTCGAACTCTCGCGGGACGACTAATAACCGGCCCGAAGCCAGACAACAAAATTTGAAAGATCGTCGGCTGAGAGATTCGAACTCTCGCGGGAAAATCCCATGTACTTAGCAGGCACACGCCTTAACCACTCGGCCAAAGCGACTGTCATTTGTCAATATGAGTTTATTAATATACTCTTACAACGATGATGATGTAGTGGCTAAACAAAATGTAACATGGTTTCGACTAATAACCGGCCCGAAGCCAGACAACAAAATTTGGTACTTAGCAAGCACACGCCTTAACCACTCGGCCAAAGCGACTATCGTTTGCCAATATGAGTTTATTAATATTCTCTTACAACGATGATGATCTAGTGGCTAAACAAAATGTAACATGATTTCGACTAATAACCGGCCCGAAGCCGCACACGCCTTAACCACTCGGCCAAAGCGACTATCGTTTGCCAATATGAGTTTATTAATATTCTCTTACAACGATGATGATCTAGTGGCTAAACAAAATGTAACATGATTTCGACTAATAACCGGCCCGAAGCCAGACAACAAAATTTGAAAGATCGTCGCCTGAGAGATTCGAACTCTCGCGGGAAAATTCCATGTACTTAGTAGGCACACGCCTTAACCACTCGGCCAAAGCGACTGTCATTTGTCAATATGAGTTTATTAATATACTCTTACAACGATGATGATGTAGTGGCTAAACAAAATGTAACATGGTTTCGACTAATAACCGGCCCGAAGCCAGACAACAAAATTTGGTACTTAGCAGGCACACGCCTTAACCACTCGGTCAAAGCGACTGGGCAATATGAGTTTATTAATATTCTCTTACAACGATGATGATCTAGTGGCTAAACAAAACAAAATGTAACATGATTTCGACTAATAACCGGCCCGAAGCCAGACAACAAAATTTGAAAGATCGTCGCCTGAGAGATTCGAACCCATTCTCTTACAACGATGATGATCTAGTGGCTAAACAAAACAAAATGTAACATGATTTCGACTAATAACCGGCCCGAAGCCAGACAACAAAATTTGGTACTTAGCAGGCACACGCCTTAACCACTCGGCCAAAGCGACTATCGTTTGCCAATATGAGTTTATTAATATTCTCTTACAACGATGATGATCTAGTGGCTAAACAAAATGTAACATGATTTCGACTAATAACCGGCCCGAAGCCAGACAACAAAATTTGAAAGATCGTCGCCTGAGAGATTCGAACTCTCGCGGGAAAATCCCATGTACTTAGCAGGCACACGCCTTAACCACTCGGCCAAAGCGACTGTCATTTGTCAATATGAGTTTATTAATATACTCTTACAACGATGATGATGTAGTGGCTAAACAAAATGTAACATGGTTTCGACTAATAACCGGCCCGAAGCCAGACAACAAAATTTGGTACTTAGCAGGCACACGCCTTAACCACTCGGCCAAAGCACACGCCTTAACCACTCGGCCAAAGCGACAACAAAATTTGGTACTTAGCAGGCACACGCCTTAACCACTCGGCCAAAGCACACGCCTTAACCACTCGGCCAAAGCGACTATCGTTTGCCAATATGAGTTTATTAATATTCTCTTACAACGATGATGATCTAGTGGCTAAACAAAATGTAACATGATTTCGACTAATAACCGGCCCGAAGCCAGACAACAAAATTTGAAAGATCGTCGCCTGAGAGATTCGAACTCTCGCGGGAAAATTCCATGTACTTAGTAGGCACACGCCTTAACCACTCGGCCAAAGCGACTGTCATTTGTCAATATGAGTTTATTAATATACTCTTACAACGATGATGATCTAGTGGCTAAACAAAATGTAACATGGTTTCGACTAATAACCGGCCCGAAGCCAGACAACAAAATTTGGTACTTAGCAGGCACACGCCTTAACCACTCGGTCAAAGCGACTGGGCAATATGAGTTTATTAATATTCTCTTACAACGATGATGATCTAGTGGCTAAACCAAACAAAATGTAACATGATTTCGACTAATAACCGGCCCGAAGCCAGACAACAAAATTTGAAAGATCGTCGCCTGAGAGATTCGAACCCTCGCGGGAAAATCTCATGTACTTAGCAGGCACACGCCTTAACCACTCGGCCAAAGCGACTGTCGTTTGTCAATATGAGTTTATTAATATACTCTTACAACGATGATGATGTAGTGGCTAAACAAAATGTAACATGGTTTCGACTAATAACCGGCCCGACGCCAGACAACAAAATTTGAAAGATCGTCACCTGAGAGATTCGAACTCTCGCGGGAAAATCCCAATAGCAGGCACACGCCTTAACCACTCGGCCAAAGCAACTGTCGTTTGTCAGTATGAGTTTATTAATATACTCTTACAACGATGATGATCTAGTGGCTAAACAAATCTTAGCAGGCACACGCCTTAACCACTCGGCCAAAGCGACTCAAAATGTAACATGATTTCGACTAATAACCGGCCCGAAGCCAGACAACAAAATTTGAATGATCGTCGCCGGAGAGATTCAAACTCTCGCGGGAAAATCCCATGTACTTAGCAGGCACAGGCCTTAACCACTCGGCCAAAGCGACTGTCGTTTGCCAATATGAGTTTATTAATATACTCTTACAACGATGATGATCTAGTGGCTAAACAAAATGTAACATGGTTTCGACTACTAACCGGCCCGGAGCCAGACAACAAAATTTGAAAGATCGTCGCCTGAGAGATTCGAACTCTCGCGGGAAAATCCCATGTACTTAGCAGGCACACGCCTTAACCACTCGGCCAAAGCGACTGTCGTTTGCCAATATGAGTTTATTAATATTCTCTTACAACGATGATGATCTAGTGGCTAAACAAAATGTAACATGATTTCGACTAATAACCGGCCCGAAGCCAGACAACAAAATTTGAAAGATCGTCGCCTGAGAGATTCGAACTCTCACGGGAAAATCCCATGTACTTAGCAGACACACGCCTTAACCACTCGGCCAAAGCGACTGTCGTTTGCCAATATGAGTTTATTCATATACTCTTACAACGATGATGATCTAGTGGCTAAACAAAATGTAACATGGTTTCGACTACTAACCGGCCCGAAGCCAGACAACAAAATTTGAAAGATCGTCGCCTGAGAGATTCGAACTCTCGCGGGAAAATCCCATGTACTTAGCAGGCACACGCCTTAACCACTCGGCCAAAGCGACTGTCATTTTCCAATATGAGTTTATTAATATACTCTTACAACGTTGATGATCGGCTCGAAACCTAAGTGTTCAAAGTCAAACAACAAAATTAGAAAGATCATTGCCTGAGAGATTCAAACTCTCAGCCGGAAAATCTCATTTACTTAGCAGGCACACACCTTAACCACTCGACCAAAGCCACTATTTTGATAACTAAAAGATATATTAATATAATCCAATTATAGATTTTTTTTTTTTTTTTTTTTGTTTGTTTGTTTGTTTGTTTTGTTTGTTTGTTGTAGTTTTGAAAGTTTAAAAACAATGTATAATATAAGTGAATACAGCGAGACATTTATTTATAAAAACCGTACCAAACTTATATGAAGTGTGGAGGGCAGACAATATTGTTTCTTGGAGATCTCTTGTCTTGATAGGTATCAATTTAATGATGGTAGTCTAAGATGAGATACGTGAGGTCGATTTGCAGAGCAAAGTGTAGCATATCAATCTTGAAAATAGGATAGAACGTAAGTTAAAGTCAACCAAGTAAATGGTCTTACTATCAGTATGGTTATATTTGATGTTAACACGTGTCCCGTAGTTATGCACGTGTCATATATTTGATATGTGTGAATTGTTTATAAATCGATATGACTATTATCTGATAGGTATATGTTATGATATGTGAATGATATGATAACTCTTACGGTATGAAATGATCAATGATATGTTTGAGATAGGATATGAGAATGATGCGATATATGTAATGTAACAATAGAACTAAGATATGTTCATAAAACGTTATGGTTAGGTTATGTAAAAAAAATGATATGTTATGATAAATTGATAAAACGATATGATAAGGTTATGTATAGAAAACGATATGATTACGATAGATATACAGTTAGGTTATGTATAGAAAATGATATGATTATGATAGACTGATAAAACGATATGAATAGGAAATGTTCATGAAATGATATGGTTAGGATAAGTTTAGGAAACGATATGACCAGTATATGTATATGGAACGATATGATTACGAAATGTTTACGAAATGGTTGTGATATGGGAACGATGTATGTATTAATATATATATTATAATATAATATGATAATGATATGATATATGTTATGGTAAGATATGTTTGATGAATTGATATAGCTATGATAAGATATGTTGAAGGCATGCTCGAGATATACTATGTGATTGTTATGATATATGATATATGACATGATATGATATGTACATGATATGGATTGTTATGTTTCAAAACATGGTAACATTATGATATAATATATGTGTGACATGAATGATATGATTGACATGCAAAACGATGAACTAGCATGAAATACAACCCCGGTATACGCATGAAATATATGATCAATTATATGATAAACGATATGAGAAATGATATGACAAAATGATATGATATGAAGGAAGACACTAGCAGGGTTATATTAAATGATAATGAAAATGGAAAAATGGTGGGACCTCGTATATTATTGTGTGCTCATGCATTGGGAGATACCCCTTATCATTCACGATGTATGGACACGTATGCTACGAGATAGGAGAATGATCATTATGTTTATCATAATGCTATCGTGACGGTCGCTATTCCTAACCGGTGTCCGACATCAACAGCTACCAGAGAATGCTCGTCCGACCATAAAGGGATCTAGGAGGTGTGCGAACCGACTGGTGGGTCCATATTCACAAGTTTGGGCCGTGTGTATGAAAATTTAATACACATCCAAGAATAGCTGACATAGAAAAATAGACTGATATGATGTTGGGAGGGAGTCCCGCTAATTTAGGGAATGATCATGGGTTTATAAGTAAGGAAATACATCTCCATTAGCATGAGACTTTTTGGGAAGCCCAAAACAAAGCCATGAGAGAAAGCACCCAAAGTGGACAATATAAATGAGATCTTTAATAAAAATTGTTTGGACGAGAATAATTTATATATTTTGATGATTGCATGACTTTTATCTTAATATGTTGATGTTTTCCATATTAAGCATGCTATAGGATAACGAGTGTCATATTGCATCATATCGATAATCATATCGATAGATCGACCTAGGACACAACCCTAAGAGCATGAAAAATGATATTAATAAACGAGTATTTGTTACTTAATGTAAGTAACAAAAAGATAAGACAAGAACATGAAAATGATATTAATAAACGAGTATTTGTTACTTAATGTAAGTAACAAAAAGATAAGACAAGAGGGTTGTGTCATAAGAGATATTAAGAGGGACCTTATGCATTTTGTATGTACATAAGCATAGGGATACTTCCCTTAGATATGACGAGTGCAGACGTGCACAGTATGATGAACATGGTGATCATAGGGAGCATGACACCAGGGGTTCTGCTAACCTTCGAACATTGGTACAGACAGCTAGCTTGACAGAGAGGGTCCAGAGGGTGTGCAAGCCGCCTCATGATCCACATTCGCACGTGTGGGTCGTGTGTATGGAAGTACTACACTTCCATAGTAGTTCGAGACTGAAGACCACTCTTACTATGAGATGAGATAGAGATAGATCTCTATATCATATTTGCATGTGATTGCATTTAGCATGACCCAAATAGCAGGTTCACTTACTGAGTATTCTTCGAAATACTCAGGCAATGCCACATCATTTTTCAGGTAAAGGCAAGGCGCACATGTACGGATGACGGCGGCATCGCGAGCAGAGACTATGTCACGTGCATATGGTAGACTCATATTTAAATCCCTAGTTTTAGGCTAGAATAAGTTGTTTTGCATTTCATTGTTTTGAATTATTTTGTATTGTTCTTATTTTCCTTAATTTTTCAAGTATTTCGTATTAAACACGTAACACCATGGCTGTGTTTTTAAGAGTTAGAAGTTGTTTTAAATGTTTTCGACATTTATACCATAGATGATGTTTTCTTTTAAGAGTTATATTCAGCATTTTAGAAGAGCATGAGATGTTAGTAGCGACTTTATGTAAGTAGAAATCTAGGGTCGTTACACAAGAACATCCATGTGAACTTCCACTACGTTTCTGGATAAGGAATAGCTTGGACAACTGTGCACTGCGTATCACTTACACTATGTTTCTAAAAATGGTATCCACCTTCTCGAGAACTTCCACTATGTTTTCACTGACTTGCAATGGATAGCTCATAAGTAGTGCACAATTTTCGTATTCATTCTGAAGCATATTTGTTTTCAGCAAGTCAGTTAGCTGCTAACTCGACATTCAAATCGCATTAAGACGATATCGAAATTAAGTGGAAAGAGAATGTCATAATATACAATGCAGTTGTGCCCTTGAGAAAGTCATCAAGGACAATGACTAGTTTAAGTGGAAAAGAGTATCACAACCATACTGTAAAAACAATAGATTATGACCCCTACATGCACATAGACAAGACAACCATATAAAAGTGGTGCCCAACAAACCAATTAAGGGCTGAGACAAGACAAGTGTCAAACAATTGGTATAAAATACAACCTAAGACGATACCATTTCACTAATATGTAAGTGGAAGAAAGGAATATGTGTTTTGAGAAGACAAAGAGTACCTCCAAAAGTGCTGAGATATAAATTTGGAGAATATATTATAATAATTAGTTATGGAATATATCTTAGATATTATATCTTAATATTTCTCTTATTTATAAGAATTAATTGTTATGAATATCAATGAGAATACACACCTTCGATCTCAATTCTATTTCTCATTTTTATCCTGTTGACAAAATACATTGATGTTGGAAAATTAAGATTGTGCAAATTCTTGATTGGGGTTTTTTACAGCTTCTACAAATTTTTTGATGCGTTGAAAATATTGATGATGAGAAGAAATGTTTCGACGTGTTGATGATATTTTTGTATTGGCTCGATTAATCTTGAAGTGGAAGAATTGTTAGATTATAGAGTTTGATACCTTGTTCAATCTGGTAAAGGAGCGAACCCGAAGCAACTTGGTATTTTGTTTCAAAGTACCCTTAAACTTTCAACGATGTTTCGAAAGTACTTTTGAAGTTTAAAAAGTTTCTTTAATATCCTTCAACTTTTTAAAACGTAGAATCGACCCTCTTAACATAAAAAAAATAATAAAATAATAAATAAATAAAATAGAAAGAGAAATGAAAAAAAAATAAAAAAAAGGGAAGAGTAAATGAGAGGTGAAGTGATTAAAGGTATTTAGGAGATGAAATGATTTATGGGGTGAGTATAGTGCATTTCATAATGTCTTCTTAATGTAAAAGCAAATTAAAGCTATATACATCATTGCCCCTATATATATATATATATATATATCTATATATATATATATCCACCCATTTTTTTATTTTTTATTCTTTTAATTATTAATGGAGAAAAATATATAATGATGTTTAATCTATTTTATTTTTTATAATTCCTCCAAATAATTATTTACAATTAATCCAAGCGTGCTTAGTTCTCCCATGATTCCCCCAACATGGTGCCATTTTCGGTGTAAAGTAAAAACCTTCGGATCCCAATTATTTTTTTTTTTTTAATATTTAAATACTCATCTGTTTGTCTGTCTATCACTGTTCAAGTCTATTGTAAACCAGATTGATTACGAATTCGGGCCATAACATTTCCTATCTAAATAAAGCAGGTTTTACGTGAACAAGATTTGGGTTTTATTAGATACCGGTAGCAAAAGAACCCAACTTGGTATTATTAAAAAAAATAGAGAAATCAGACCCGAGTCAAGATGATACGAATCAACCCATGATTCTTGTGCCAAAGATGTGACCATTTTCGAAGGAATTGGAGTTTCATCTCTTTTTTATTTTCATTCCATAGTTTTTAAGCGGTTTCTATACCCATATAAGGTGTTTTGTTCTACTTCCGAACCAAAGTGGGACAGGGAACAACTATTTTTGAATTAAATCAATTAAATTATTAATATCGAGAATAAAAAAAGTAAAAGAATTTTTAATCTCTATCTTGATTATGAAAAGTTTAAAAGGCCTCCCATTATTCCGTTTCAGATGTCAGAGAAATCATCTCTCCGCCGATGATGGACGCCGCCGAAGACCAAGAACCCGTTCTCTTCCACTCTTATCCATGTGCTTATTACGTACAAAGCCCCTCCACTCTCTCCCACGCCAACAGCTCCGACAACCGAAACCCAGCCGAGTCATCCGCTTGCCATTCACCTCTCCCCTCCGACACCTTCCCCAACGGCCGCCGCCACCACCACCGCAACCCAACCCAAGAAGCCTCTCGCTTCACTCTCTCCCACTATTCCTCATCATGTGGGTCGAACCATGGAGGTGGGACCGACAACGGAGAGGCTCGGCTGATGGTGGGCGGCGGCGATGGGGCGGAGGAGAAGCGGGAGAAGGCGGCGGAAGAGGAAGAATGGTATTATGGGAGGAAGAGAAGAGGGTGTTGGAAGACATATTTTACGTATAGGAATTCGGATGGTAATGCTTGGATTTGCTTGCAGCTGAGTTGGAGAGCTGTTTTTAGTATGGGAATGGCTTTGCTTGTGTTTTACATTGTCACTAACCCTCCCCGACCCATTATTTCCGTCAAGGTAATTTTGATTTTGTGTCTAATAAGTCTCTAAACTTTATCAAATCTAAAAATTATACTCGGGAATGGATACAGGTAAGAGAAGTAGACGGATTTTGCGTCTAATAAGTCTCTAAACTTTATAAAATCTAAAAATTATACTCGGGAATGGATGCAGGTACGAGAAGTAGACGAGTTTATGCTCGGGGAAGGAGTGGACACGACCGGGGTTGGAACTAAGATCCTAACATGCAATTGCACCATGGATGTAATTGTGGACAACTACTCAAAGCTCTTTGCCCTTCACATTCTTCCTCCATCTCTTCACATGTCTTTTGGGCCTCTTCCTATTGCAACCTCCCAAGTAACCCATCATTCTCTATGCCTCTTAAATTAAATTAGTTTAACAATCAATTTAATCCTATTGTTTTTGTGGGTTATTCAATTAGGGTCCGAGATTGTACGCGGAGAGTGGAACGACGACGTTTCGATTGAATGTGGGTATCAGTAAGAAGCCAATGTATGGTGCGGGGAGAGAAATAGAGGATAAGCTTGAATCAGGAGCAGGATTGGAGCTCAGAATTCGACTCAATTTCATTTCGAATTATAGGGTGGTTTGGAAAATTATAAAGCCCCAATTTCATCGTCGTGTTGATTGCTTATTGGTCGTCCAAAATGCTTATGACAGGAAGCATCATACTCGAATTTTTAATAGTACTTGCTTAACTTCTTGATCATTGTTAGCCTATAAATTTTGCTTTATAATGAGAAAAAATATATTTTTTTTTTAAATTATAAGTTTAGTTTATAAACTTAAAAAATGAAAATGGATCTAGAGCCAATCGGATCAGGTCGACCCGAGAACCCAGAACACACAGGTGGCCGGGCGAAGCGGGCGGCCCAAACCCTATCAGCCCATTCACCTTTTGCAACTCCACAACCCCACCAGCCGCCAGCCTAGAAAAAAGCTTGGCCTTCTTCTTGTGGCGTCCCACGTCTAGCCTCCTCGATCAACCACCACAACGACACCCATCGACGAGCGTTGACCAATGGTATGCGTTCACCCCATCCACACAAAGGGTGTGTTGTGGCGCAACTGAAAGATCGATGTCAGTTACACACCCACAAATATAAAAAAACAAAAAAACATATTTTTGTAGTTGAAGAAATTCTCCTACATTTATGGAGGGTAGCCAATCATTATAGCTATTTCAATTACATATAATATATCTTATACATTCTCACACTACAAAGTCTCAGTTACAAAATTCATTTTAATTGCCAATAGGCAAATACAAATGATACTTACTCTGTATCTAATGTTAGACAAACCTTTTATCCAGATATAACAATACTAATGTTCATACATGAATCAAGATGATTGAGAATATATTAATATGGGAGGTGAACAAATGAATCTAATAGGTAAATGAATCGAAGTGGAGAACATACAAAAGTATTCATGAACAAAATCTTCCATAAACCCATGTCGCATACACCCAAACTGATCCCTCAATCCCCATTAACGATATGTAACAAGCCAAAGCAAACAGTATCTGCTAGTGCTGAACTTTGGCCGTTACAAAATTCTCAACATTTCCTTTCCATGGGACAAGAATATATACGGAAAAAACTGTCTCAACCCTCCATGTACCTCTCTAAATTTATTCCCATGCCTAGTGGGTGCAAACCTTGTACCAAACAAGAGGATGCATACCTATTTACCCAATCCCACCCTTAACTCCCTCAATCCCCATTAAGAAGTATGCCCTACCCACTGTGGCTCCATGGGGCACACAATTACACCTCCACAATATCATCAACACTATTAAATGTCTACACATATCTCCTCCACATTAAAGGAACCAAAACACATCACTTCCAATACACAGATTCTATCATAAGTACCAAGAACAAAAGAAAAAATAACTTCAGATTCAAAGTTTTACATCAATATTATATAATAAGAGGAAACTCTCGACAAATTGGACAATCTTTGGCAGTACATATCCTCCCCTTCCCCTCTTCTTTTTGTTTCATATATGGATGGAAAAAATTTAAATAGATGGAAAAAAAAAAAGAACAAAAGAAAAAAGCTCTTGGTTTCTACAGCTTTTGAATCAAGAAGCCTTTGTTGGAATTGGAAATGAAATTGCAGAAAATGGATAGAGAAATATAATAGAACCTGGACGAGTTTTCTTAATATTTTGGCCCAGAGACTTCACCGACTGACTCGCTGACTGATGTAAAATAATGAATGGTAAGTAATTGAATGATCCTTGTAGGAATAGAGTAATCAATCAATCAATCTGACCCTTCTTCCAACCCTTCCTCTCTCCACCATCATCATCTTCAGCTTCACCTTTTACCTTACCTTACCTTTACCCAGAAAGAATTTTATGTTGTTGTTGTTGTTGTTGTACTTGCTACACTACAAGCTGATCAAGCTGCATCTGCTCAAGCCAAGCTCCAATCACAGAATGATCAGTGGATTCTAATTGTGGTTTAGTAGTAGTTAGACCCTCACCGGATGCTGCACCGCCCCTCCCAGGCACTGCCAGCTTCTCTTTAAGCATCTCAGGTGGGGATTCCTTCACAAGGGTTTGAACCCATGATAAGTCAGGCTCCTCCCCGTTATTTCCCATTTCAAAAGAAGATGACCTTCGCATTTGTTGACCCAGTTCATTCTTACCAACCGACCAATCCACCTTTCCATTGGGGGACCCCCATTTAGGCAAAGAATTGATAGGAGATCCGATCAATGAGCTTGGGACATTAGATCCAAGCTCCCATGAACTGAGAGTGCGCAGATTATGCTTTTCACGCTGTACGAAGGCGGAGAACCTAGATCCCATAGGTGAATGTGGCTCGGTGTTTCTTGGCGACATCCTTCCCGGGGATGAAACTCCATAAGAGGCCTGCAACAAATGATGATCAACATTCTTAGGGGACATAATGCTTGTATTGATAGGTGATAACATGTTCTGCTGCTGCTGCTGGAATTGGTTTAGCATTGTTGATTTGCGCGTAGGGGAAAAGACATTGGCAGCTGGATCGGAGAATCTAGGAGACGAAGAGATCTCAGAAGAAAATAATTCTTCAAGATTGTTAGGAGATAGAGTTTGGGTCCAGCCAGATCGGCTCACAGACACAGGAGTCGGACAAGGCTGAGAGAAACAGTTCAAATCATTCAAAATCCGTGGCTGACTGTTGAAGTCAGGCAGGACGTTCAAATCTTCCAGAGGCATATCCCTGGCATTCAGAGACGACCTCAATCGGCTGGATTGAAGGTTACTTCCTGGTAAATGAAGAGTCGGTACATTTGGTTGCTGCCAGTTCACAGAAGAGTGACAAACACCATTAGAAGAGGGAGACATGGTCTGAGTAAATGGAGATGGAGATAAAGCTGACACTGATGAAGGGGAACCAGGCAGAAGACCCAATGCAGTAGCCATATCCATTACAGTTGGAGCAGATCCAATTGATCGTGGGGACGGGACAGCAGATCCAGTGGACACATACAATGGCCTTAGTTCTTCGTTAGTGTGAGCAAAGAAGCAGACCCTCCTATTGCAACTGGTGCCATCCTTGCAAAGGCGAGTTCGATACTGTGCTGGGTGAAGCCAACACTCGAATACTCCATGTGCATATTCACACATATCCCCATGCCTGCAAGCCCCCTTTCTAAAGTCAGGGCAAGGAACACAGCTGTAGTGAAACTTCCTTGGGTCTCTTCTGCGGGCATTCTCCCCTGGGTGGACAAAAGGACACTCGGTCCAATCATGAGAATACGCCCGAGAACAAGGTCTCACCTTGAAAGAAAACATACGAAACTCATCAGTTGCATATATGCTGTTCTTGATGTCAGGAAGTGATGGGTCAATTGGATATTCTTTTTTCTCCTTTGTAGAGTTTGCAAACCCATCAGTAAATTTGGGAGAAGAAATAGACTTGGGTGTAGATCGAAACTCATCCTCCAACGACGAGGAAAGTGGCGGTGACTCTGAATCAGGCGTTTTGATTGACAAATGTAAACAGGACACATCCAAAGATCCACTTGAATGATTATTGAGAAGCTCCTCAAGCCTGAACCTTGTGTTCTGCTTCTGCAATTTCGGGTGAACGAAAATGACATCCACGGGGCGGTCACCATTAACATCCTTGGTTTTCGGGTCAGCACCAGCAGATAATAGCAAATCGACAATATCAACAGCATTCACAGAACCACTGGAAGTAGCACAGTGGAGAGCAGTGCTCTTATCTGTGCCAGATGAGAGATTAACATCAACCTCAGGATATGATAGTATAAGCTTCAGAACATCAACACAACCATATGTGGCAGCAACCATAAGAGGCGTTCTGTGCTCATTAACAACTTGTTTTGAACCTTTTTGACGAACATACCAGAGTCCAGACTTGTTCAGAGAAAACAAATCAGACTCCATCATACTCTTGAAGCCTTCTGCATCGTTGTCAGAAGCAAGCTCCAGTAAACTATAAAAAGAATCCTCACAATCAACAGTTAAATGATTCATGTCTTTGGGGTTAGGTAATCTTGCCGAAGTAGTAGATGCAGAATTGGATTTTTCTGGACCACCACACATACTCAAATATCTGCAATCAAAGAAAAAAAACTGTGCATTTATGCCTCATATTACATCAACAAAATCAGAAGGGAAAGGGAATTAAATACAAATACGAAAAGAATATGTTCAAAAGCTCACCAAAATAAGCAAATAAAAAGCTTCTACAATAAATTAGTTTAGGATAATCAGTGAACAGGATTGCAAAACTCTTTAATCAAAAAGCAACAAATCATAACAGGCCTATGAATAACAAATATCCACCGAGAAAATCTCAAATAAATCAGAAAACAGAAACTCACTCCACCCAAGAGTACTTTCCAATTGTGTAATGATAAGGACCAACCAAGAGTTGAAAACTGGTACCCACAGGAGCTCAAGACGAATAACAAACCCTATAATAGGTAAACAGCAGGCGACCACACTCGGGGAAAGCTGTACTGATACTTGACATATGATTCTATATTTTAGTACTATATGCTAAGCGATTATCACCGGAATTAAAAACGATACTACTAAGATGAAAGTTTCGATCTGAAGCTTGAGAGTTTCAACTAAAAGCAATCTGTTTCATCTTAATATTATAAAAATTTCTTCGCAAAAATCACCAAAAAACATCTCCCAACTTCCCTCCACTCCTAGAAAATCAACGATCACAGAAATTAAACAAACAGAACACATCAATATTAAAAAAGAAAAATTATCCAGACAAAGGTAAATAGAAGAGAAACATTAGAATCAAAATCCAGAAGAGAAAACTCAAAATTAACAAAGCAGGCCTCTCAAGAGAAAACGAAGCTGATAAAAGCAGATCAGTATCAACAAACGTCAACTGTAATATCACGATCCTCACAACACAACAACAATAAAACTTAATTAAAACTTCACACGTACTAAACTCCAATTGAAACCCTTGCATCCCCCATCCGAACGAAATATAAAATTAATAAAAAGAATATTTTTTCCAAAATGTTAAGCTTCAAGCTCAATCCGAACTACAAAACAAAAACTCACAGTTATCTATAGCAGCAGAAGAAAACCAGGCAGAGATCTGAGAGAGAGAAGAAAGCGGGCTTCGAAAGTGGCACTCATCGATCGGAGGAGAAAACGGAGGAAGAAAGAGCCACTTCACTGAAGGAAAAGAAGAAGATCGGAAAGATGAAGCTAAAGGCCATCATCAACGGCGCCGGTGAAGGAAATAAAGAAGAAGAAGAGAGAGTTTACAGAGAGAGAGAGAGAGAGCAGGGGGGGAGATGAGGAAGACGAAGAAGAAGAAATTAAAGTCTGAAATTGAAATGAAATGCGGATTGGAAAGTTTTGGGGGAATTTAAATTTAATGTTGGGAGTTGTAAGGAAATGAGGGGAAATGACATTGAAATTCACACGAAATGAAATGCAAATTAAGTAGCAAACTTTTGAGAGCGGGATGACCGGCTTGGCCAGGGGAAGTAGGGTGGGGCTTAGTGGTAGTGAAGGACGAGGTGTTGACTGGCTGAGGAGGTGGACAGTGGAGCGGAATTAAAGGAGGATCATTAAGTGGAATGGAAGCAGGGGTTTGGAGTCCGCCAATGAAATGTGGCCATTTGTCCAATTTTAGTTAAATGTGGGGTCAAATCGAGGAGGTGAAAAGTCGCACAGAACAGAGGCTCCGAATTTTCAGTTTTATAATAAAAGAAAAAGGATAAAGTCTCTTTCAGACAAAAATAAATTTTTAAAAGAATAATATGCGAAGAAAATAAAAAGTCACTAGGAATTCTTTGCAACAAAGTCCTTGTGTCTTTTCTTAATCAATATTTCACCCCAAATCGATTTTTCTCGTTTTTCGTTTTTGGCCCATAATTCTTTTAATTTTCTTAAATTTCCCTCTTTTATTGTCAATTTCACTACTGTTTTAAAAAATACTAGGTTTTTTTATAGTCGTCCGAGTGTAAGTTGAGTTGGTGACCTGAGTAACTCGAATATAGTTGATTACCAACCCAACCTTTTCTTTTGGATTCGGTGGGTTGTCAAGTTATTATTTTTTTAATTATTTAAAAAAAATTATATTTATCCATAATACGTGTTACATTAATAACTAAAATGTCATAAAACTCAAATATCAAACCTTCATAAATTACAACTCATTATCAACATCAGTGACAGACGTCAAATATTCTTAATCTTCCTAATAATCTTTAAAATTAAGATTGGGGTTGTAATTCTATTTTTGGGTTGGTCGGGTTGACCTAACAAGAAAAAATGTAAACCTTCGAATTTTCGGTTATCTAATAAAGTTAGCTCATCCTTTAATTTTAGTTTGAATAGTCAGGTTTGGTCTAGACCAATAAATTAAAGGATTTTTTTTTTTTACTAAATAAAAATAATAATAATATTTAAGTTGGGCTTATAGTTACCTTGAATGAAATATTATAATAATGGCATTAAAGCAATTAAAAACAATTTAAGTAATTTATTAATAACATTTAAACAATTTAAGTCTTTACTGTCTTTTTCAAACTTACAATTATTTTAGGAGGGACAGAAATGTCTTTTAATTATTATTAAAATTGAATTAAAATAATTAACATATTTTCTAAAATAGTTTTAAAATATGTGATTAAAGAATCCACCTTTTATAATTTGGATGGGATTTTTTAGTTTTTTTAAAATATATAATATGAATTTTAAAAACAAAAATCTTAATCAAAATATAATAATAATTAGCCGAACGAATAAAAATTCAAAATTAAAATAAAAGTCACTTCGTAAATTTGAATTTTGCCCCATTATTTCCCATAATTCCAATTTTTTCCTTTCAATTTTCTTTGATATTTGAATTTTGCAACATTATAGAAAAAAAAATTGAAGACCTCGTACACAATTATTGAATTAAAAATACATATTTACAAATTCAATGATTTTATAAAAATATTAATACTTAAGTAATATATATCTCAACTATTAAAATATATTTAAATTGACTTCTTTTATTTAGAAAACTTTGTGTATATATATTTTATTGTTAATATTAGGATGCTTGCTTTTTATTTATTAATACACATAAAAAAAAAGTGCATTTTTTAATTAAAATTTATCACTTTTATATGGAATTTTTAAAAATTTATAATAGACAAACACCATATATTTTTTAAAATATTATTAAAATATATAATTAAAAACCCCACTTTTTACCGCTAAATTAATAAAAATATCTATAAACTTTCCACTCTATTTTTAAAAAAATATTGATAAATTTTTAATATTTATTTTAAAAATATGACTGAACGTTAAAAAATATTATTTTTGAATTTCTAAAAATTTCATTAATATTCTTCTAACTTTTTTAATAAAAAAATAATAAATTTGTAAGTAAAAATTTTAATTTTTTTTTTTAATTTCAAGGATATTAATGTTACTTTTCAAGGGTATTTTTGCACTACGATACTAAATGTATTTTCGAAATATTAACGGTATTTTTTAAAGAAAGCATTAATAATTTCCATAAAAATAAACTCTTTTCCAATAGCTTAGGTCTTTTTCAATTTTTTTTAAGTGGAAGGGTGTTATTAAAAATTTTAAAAGTCAACTGATATTTTTTAAATAAATTATTAAATCCAACGATATTTTTTATTAATTTAGCGAAAATTATATTCTTAAAACATAATTATTCCTAAGTTCATTATAATATATATATTTAATATAAATAAAAAAAGAATAGAACTCATTCTTCAAACATCATCCAATTGATATATTCACTTCTTATCTAAATAATAAAAAATTTATTATTGATAAGTGACATAATGGAATCTTTTCAAAAATAAATCTATCAAATCTTTTAAAAATCTTTTTATTTTTATTATTTTAAATATATATATATATTTATTTATTTTAATTTGGATTTTATCCCAATCTTTTTAAGCATGGAAAATACCTCTCAATCAATATTTTCCCATTAGAATTAAAGCATAAGATATGGATGGTCGTGTTTGAATTGGTGTCTTTTCCATTATTTTATACTTATTTTTTTTTTTGTTGTCCTTTATTAAAATAAAATAAATAAATAAATAAATAAAAATTAAATAATTGTTTTTCTGATGCCTTGTGGAGTAAGATTTGCAATAAAATCCTCTTTAATTTATTCCTTTATTTATTTATTTATTGCCCTTTTTCCCATCATTATATATATATATATATATATATATATATATATAAAAGAACAAATCAAATAGGTAAGGTTCAAGGTTTGAATGAAAAAAAATATTTTTATATTAACCACTTGCATGAATTATTTGAGCTATAAAATTAGATTAAGTTAATTAATTATGTATTTTTATCAATCAATTATTTCATTATTTTTATCTTTTTCAAGGAGTATTTAAAATTAAATGATATGAGAGATTTTGTCACATATTTACGGGTTTATATAATATAAGTTTTTTTTTCCCCTTTTTTTAATTTTATTTATCTTTCTAACTCATAATTGATTTAATATGAGATTCCACGTTAGAGTGTGGAAACCTCTCCCTAGTAGACACGTTTTAAGACTGGGAGGCTAACGGCGATACGTAATGGCCCAAAACGAACAATATCTATTAACAGTGGACTTGAGCGGTTACAAATGGTATTAGAGTTAGACATCGAACGGTTTGCTAGCGAGGACACTAAACCCTCGAGGGGTTGGATTGTGAGATTCCACATCAATTGGAGAGGGGAACGAAACAATTTTTATAAGGGTGTGAAAACCTCCTCCTAGTAGACGGATTTTAAAACTGTGAGACTAATAATGACATGTAACAGGCCAAAACAGACAATAACTACTAGTGGTGGGCTCAGAGTCAGTCATCGAGTAATGTGCCAGCGAAGACTCTAAACCTGTAAGTGGGGTGGATTATGAAATCCCACATCGGTGCTGAGCCTCTAAGGAGGGTAGATTGTGAGATCTCATGTCGGTTGGAGAGGGAGACGAAACATTTCTTATAAATGTATGGAAACCTCTCTAAGACGCGTTTGCGATGATGCTGAGTCTCAAAGAGGGGTAGATTGTACGGGTTGTGAGATCTCATATCAGTTGGAGAGGGAAACGAAACATTTCTTATTAAAGTATGAAAATTTTTCCCTAATAGATGCGTTTTAAAATCGTAACGTTGACAACAATATTAACAGATTAAAAAAGACAATATCTATTAGCGTTCAACTTACAATCATATATTTTCAACATCAAAGTTTAAATCATCTTTAAAAAAAAAAAAAAAAAAAAAAAAAAAAAAAAAAAAAAAAAAAAAAAAAAAAAAAATCGTTTGAAGGTTTGTCGTTTGATTTGTACAAAAGATAGCGTTCAAAAGATAACATCTCACTTATAATTATTACAAAAGATAACATCTCTTTATAAATATACCTGTGAAGGTTTGTCGTTTGATTTGTACGAGTGAGAGTAAGTTTTGTATTCGATTCAATAACTTTGTCATTTTGAAGACTTGACCAAATAGAGAGATAGAAAAATGATTTAACGAGATGGAATTGACTCATTTGAACATAGGGGTAAGTAGATGAGTAGTTTCTTTATGTGCTGGTTACGTAGTCGCCGGGTAACCTGTGTTTTCCGACGAAGCATCGGAGAACCTGAGCCTCCAACGAACCCACGACCATACTGAAAGTCCTACACTTTAGTAAACCCTCAGATCTCACTTATAAGAAAAGGAAACACGAAATGTTGAGAGAAATGGATGGAAGACGAACGGTTTTGTCTCGTTGGACATAAACGCTTGAAAACAGAGACCTTCGATCTTGCAAACGAAAGACGAGCAAACACGCATAGGATTATTATGGGAAGATGAGGGCGAGCTCAACAAGTTTAGTATGGTTTTTGTAATAACAGCGCTGACAAGGATGAGTTTAAGAAAAACGATAATGAAGAATACTCAGTAAGTGACCCCACTACTTCTTAGCCCAAGCTCATCACTAGCGCTTTTCCTTTCAGACTTCTCCTCAAGGCTTTAAAACGCGTATGATGCTAGGGAAAAGTTTCCACACACTTACAAACAGTGTTTCTTCTCTTCCCCAACCAATATGGGATTCTCACAATTACTTTTGTACAAAATACGTGCATTATGCAATAGAGTGCCACAACAAGCATCATGACGAGGAGGCATACCTCACATCCACACATGATGAAGAGTCTACACTGGTGTTGTCCCAGAAGATACCCAACTTATTGATAGCAGATGAAGATATCGAGTGGAGATCAACATATGGTACCTAAACAACAGAGCAAGTAACCACATAACCAGAGATCAAACAAATGATAACATTAATTTATCATTTTTTTAAATAAATTTCTCTAAAGTGGGTCCCCACAACATATTATAATAAATATGTAATTAAAGTTAAGGAATAATTATAGATTATAATAATGTGGTTGGTCTATTTTACCAATTATATCAATTTATTTTAAAAAGAAATATGGTCCTACCTATAATTATTCCATGAAATTAAAATAAATATGATAGCCTATGTGATTCATAAAATTATCTCCCTTGGTGTAAAGCTATCCAAAGGATGTGGACTTTACATACCCTTTTTTTATTTTATTTTATTTATATGATTATATTGGATATAGTGCGCGTGTGGCCCGACAACGTTACATTTTATTTATCAAATTACTATACTTTAAAATTTTATAGCATATCAATTATTAATTTTCTCGATTAATAAATTTAGTTAACATTATTTGTAAAAATTACAAAATGGGTCGTAACAGTAGTGTTACTGGAACAAGATAACCAATCTTATCCTTATATTATAGACCATTTATGTTATTACGTGAACATAATCGTGTCATATTTCAACCAAATAATTAATTTCACTTTTATAAATCATTCAACTAAAATTGTACGAACGGTTGTCTACGCGTTTGAAGCTCATTTTTGAAACGGATGATTTTTTCTTATGATGTTTGGACACTAAAGGAGAATATCTTAGAATTTAGATATCGAACCAATAAGTACGAAAGTTGAATTCAAAATTGGATCTAAATCATTTGAAATTTTAAAAAAAATTATTTTCCACCCACTCTTTTGATGACTTTAAGGAAAAGTATTCAGAGGGTAGAGACTTTTAAGTCGATAAAAAGAGAGAATAAAAAATCGAAAATCGAAAACCGAAATAGATGTAAAACCTTAATCTCGACAAGCCCAACCATCAGAGTTGTAGCTTTGACCTAGACATCCGCTTTGCTTAGCTCAGGCGTCCAGCCCTCAGCACCTGTGTCCCAACACTCGTTTCAGCAATCGACAAGTCTGTTAAGTTTATGCCCGATTTGTTAGTTGACTCACAATCAGCCCAGTTTCTCCATGTGCCCGACTCGAAGTCATAGTTTGAATTCTTCTCGAATTAGATTGAGCAACTATATTGGATCGTTTTGAGTCATTTTTTACGTTTAAACAATTTTAAATACTTTAAATCATGTTTAGAATGAATAATAGAGTCTGATGAATTAATTCCTTAAATATGTTTTAACTATGATGTCACGGGACATCATAGGTATAATAAAACCTCGACATATAGGATCGAATGGACACTGGCTCATATTTTAATGATTTCGACTTAGGCCAATAAACTAAGTGAATTTACTATTGGAACGCCTTTGGGCTAGGTTGGATGGATTGTATGTTGTATGAATAATACATACTGTGTGGCTTATCTACGTGTTATTACTAGTATTATGTGATGTTTATGAACTTCTTGTGATGCATGTACTTCCAATATGTCAATCCTTGTATGTTATGATACCATGTTCACATTATGCCCTATAAGACACTTGATGAGCTATGTACGATAAGAATGAATGATATGTCATGTCCACATACATTTGTGTGAGAATCCCGCGTTGGTTGGGAAGGAGAACAAAACATCTTTTATAAGGACATGGGAACCTTTCTGTAGCAGACGCGTTTTAAAGCCTTGAGGGGAAGCCCAAAAGGGAAAGCCCAAAGAGGGCAATATCTACTAGCGGTGAGCTTGAGCCGTTACAAATGGTATCAGAGCCAGACACCAAACTATGTGCCAGCGAGGAGGTATTCCCAAAGGGGGTAGACGCGAGGAGGTGTGTCAGTAAGGACACTAGACCCTGAAGGGAGGTGGATTTGGTGGAGGTCCCACATCGATTGGAGAAAGGAACGAGTGTTAGCAAGGACGTTGGGCCCTGAAGGTGATGAATTGTGAGAATCCCACATTGGTTGGAGAGGAGAACGAAACACCCTCCATAAGGATGTGAGAACTTTTTCCTAACAGACGCGTTTTAAAGCCTAGAAGAAAAAGGACTTGGGTCGTTACCGTTTGTGAGCTAAAAACGAATAGACTAAATTGTTATAAGCTAAAAACGAATAGACTAAATTCATAGACTAAAACGAATAGACTAAAAGGGCTTGGGTCGATACGAATAGACTAAATTCATTCTTACTGAGCCTCAAATTATAAAAAATCAAGATTCATAGTCGTAAAACCAAGCCCTACGCCCACAAAGAGTCTTGAACCGAACAAGCTAAAGAGTCCATGAGGCCAACTACAACCTTGGTCGAATATGAGCTCGAGAGGTGCACAATTTGTATGTCATTATAACGATTGTGTGACATTTGTTCTAATACAAGGAACAAATTAGTTGGATGAAAGTTAGACTTTGCGGACAATATTGACATATGATCAGAGTCTTGGGTCACGTTTAAGAGAAATGTTTGAGAAAACGTAAGCGAGGAAATGTGTTGAAAACAGAAATCAATGTTATAAGCTAAAAACGAATAAGCAACAACCACGACTTTGACAGTATATAACCGGGATAGGAAGAATTGACATCTAATTACATCCCTATGATACATTTTGGGACATTTTAACGTGATCATTCTAAACTTGATTTTGGTGACAAGTAACACATCTATGTTTCAACAAGAACGGTAAATACCTATTGAACATAAAAGCAATAAAAAATGAGTTTAAAACAGATATGGACAACAGGTCCTAAATATGGACCTAAATAAGCATAATCAGGACATCTGACAAGCAGCTACAAACAACATGTCTCGGACAAGCAACCGTAACACACTTGTAAATCGTGTCTTTTTAAATTAAACAAATTTTAGGTATCGTGTCGAGCTTAGGTTAATCCATTTCATCTCTCTTTGTCAAACATCATTTACTCACAAATTCCAAATTTGTTGCTACCATTTAATGAACACAACCAATCCAAGGGCCCACCAACTCATAAAAGGACCCCAAAGTAAGGGGTAGGTGTCCTCAATCACTGTCCCATCACCACAATGATTGTCCAATACATGGGCCCCCTACCCTCCACCTGTAGGGATGATTCTCTTTCACATGAACATGTTGGTGAATCCTTCTTGGGACCTAATTTCCTTAGGACCAAAAAATAAAAAATAAAAAATGAAAAAGGACCCTCCAAGTTTAGGCCACGTAAGGCGCCTGGTCTCAATTATAAGATCGAAAAAATTACTTCTCAACAAAACATTAATTTTCGTGGTTCAATCGTATATGATAAATAGCATTACAAGAACAAGACACCCGACTTTATTTGTACAGATTCAAAATTAATCTTCAACCCTCTAATGAAATGTCCTGTCAACGCTCATCAACCAAAACTATCCTAACTCGAGATTAAAAGGTCAAGTAAAATCAAGTCATCACGAGTCATACATTGATCGAGACCGTAATTCAGATCTTTCCCGACCCGGTCATACAGTGTTGAAGAAGTTGTTTAAAGCTCTTCTTAGGCTTCTTCCTACTCTTCTCAACCATTATCATCTCCCTCTCCCTTTCAATCTCTCCCTCTACTTGCAAACAAAGCTGTTCATAATTCAACACACCAAAAACTAAATATTTGTTTACAAAATTAAATTAAATTAAATTGAAAATATTTTAATATTTTAATTTATGAGTGGGTTTACCTTCAGGACTCTATCCTCAATCTTGTCCAATCTCTCGAGGAGGCTTCCTTTGAGTTCAGTGACTTTGACTGCGTCGTTCATCGGACGGCAGTGCTTCTCCAGACTTCTTGGAGACAGATCAACGGACGATGTGTGATAATCGCTCGTGTGGGCCCCACTTGTCGGGGAAGATGTACACGAGCTCTTTGCTGACTTGCTGCCCCCTTTAATTTCCTCTACCACTCTCAACTGTTAAAAATCAATAATTACCAACAAAATTACCAAATAAAAAAAAAAAAAAAAAATTACTTCAAAAATTATACACACATCTATTTTCACCATGGTTAAGGATATAATTTACCGTATATATTATATTTAAATATTTTATTATAAGATAAATATCCCGATATTTATCTTCCTATCATATGATAATTTATTTGATTATAAATATTTTATTATACGACAAATATCCCGATATTTATCTTTCTATCATATGGTAATTTATTATAAATAAGATAACTTAGTATTATTAAGGATATTTAGTACTAAATTATAAATTACAGTATATATTATATTTAATATTTTATTATAAGGCAAATATCCAGACACAAGAGCATTTACGTGAGGTGGATTAAACGAACATTCTCACCTACAATAACCCTACCAAGAATGTATGATAGATGACATACCTAATTTTAATAAATACTTAAATAATTAAAAACCCGTCTCAATTTGATGAGAAAAAATTGATTGGTTCTAGGAATGTCTGCTGACGTAACAAAGACAGATGGATAACTTTCTATAGTTAAACACTTTCATGCATGTTCTATGGAAAACTTTCGGCTAGAAATATCGATGAGCGGAGATTGAAAAGTGGACGGTAAACATTTCCCGTTCTCATCTCAATCTACTTAGGACGTACTAAACCCACTTTGCACTACACCACCGAATGACTCACCTGAATGCTCACATAGATTTAGGGCCCAACGAAATAAAAGTTACTAATTTCCCATCTCACTGGGAAGGTCCATGATCACATAGATTGAACGGTTTTTGTTTCGATTCAGGAGTACGATCGAAAAAAGTTCAAGGTTTTGACTTGATCTTTTTATCGACTATAAAAGTGAAATACATTAGGAAATAGAGGTTCAGGGGAAAAGAGAACGAAAAAAGAGTTTTTACTTTCAGTTAGGTTAATATACAACGATCAAGATAATTCCCGCAAATATCAATACTAAAACATATATAGCTAGTTAAAACACTTCCTTAATTGAACAAAAAAAAAAAAAAAAAAAAAAAAAACATATAACTCCAACATAATCAAAACCTTAAACCTTACAAAAAAACAGCCTAACTAAAAAAACATGTAGAAAAGGAAAACCATCAACGTCAAAATTATAAAAGGAATCATGACCCCATTCTCTCACCAACCAACCAACCCTTTGTTGAGGATTATTAGGAGTGAGTTACCGTTAGTGGAAGATCATGGGTTTATAAGTGAGGAATATGCATAAGGCCTCTTGGAGAAACTCAAAGCAAAGGCACGAGAGCTTATGTTTAAAGTGCACAATATCATAGTGGAGAGTCGAATCACCCTTCTCATTTTCTCAGTCATTTTCTCGAGAAACAAACATCAAAAACCATCCTTTTCTCCACCATGTCCACACAATAACATATTCACAAACACATTAAAAAAAAAAAAAAAAAAATTATAAAACAAGCTCACCATATAATCCAGCCGGTCCAACCGCGAGAGAATCGGTTCCTCGCCAAGTGCCATTTTCCCGGGAAACAAACAGAAAATTCAGAAAACAAAATGTTTTCCTTTAACAAAATATTTGGGGTTTAATACAAACAATGGCTGGGGATTCTGGAACGACAAGTCCGTGGCAGTTATGGAGGATGTCGGCTGTCAAATGGAGCGACGTGTCGGATTTAGTAGAGTGAGAAAAGGATTGGGTGTGGACACGCGTTGCTGTGACAACATGCATTGAATGTGGAGACGGCACGTGGGTGGTCACGTGGGTCTGTGAGTTTTTAATGCGATGTACTGATGTGGACGGCGAACATTATCCTTTTTTTTTTTTTTTTTTTATTAAATAAGAAATATGACAGATGGCTCGTTTTCAAAGAGCAGGGATTGTCTGCGGCCGCGTGTAGACCACTGAGAACTTTTAACCCAATCCTTGCCGTTCTTTTTTCTTTTTTCTTTTGATCGTCAGTATGTCAGAGATTCGGATTTGACTTTTTAATGTGGTTCCATTTTATTTCTTTGTTAAATAAACTGCAATAATACCTAAATATATTAAACATTCATGATCTTTTTGTGGAGTTTCTGATGGGCCGAACTAGTTTCATAATGGGCCGAAAGCCCACTAAGAGAGGTAACAGGCCCATTCTTCCTCCACGAACGGAGCCCTAAAATAGGCGAGGAATGAGGTTTTAGCTCCAGGCTAACAGTTACCTTTTTCTCCTCTCCCCGCCGCTACGGCTATACTCAGAGGCATCTCATCTCCGATTAAGTCCCGATGAGGAAACGTTTAGTAATCTGAACAAAATGGAACATGGAGGGTTTCGTCCATTGCTGGCGCTCCCGATGGCTTATCGCTGAGGTTGAGGAACCAGCTGTTCCATGCCAATTCCAGGTAGATGCTAGGCATTCTGAGGGACTCATTTCCTCTCCGATTCATCTCTTCAAATCGTTTCTGAAAATTTGTTTTCTGTGTGAAATCATTTCTGAAAATTTGATTTCTGTGTGAAATCGTTTCTGAAAATTTGTTTTCTGTGTCGAAACGTTTCTGAAAACTTGTTTTCTGTGTCAAATCGTTTCTGAAAATTTGATTTCTGCGTGAAATCGTTTCTGAAAATTTGTTTTCTGTGTGAAATCGTTTCTGAAAATTTGTTTTCTGTGTGAAATCATTTCTGAGAATTTGTTTTCTGTGTGAAATCGTATCTGAAAATTTGATTTCTGTGTGATATCGGTTCTGAAAATTTGTTTTCTGTGTGAATCGTTTCTGAATAAGTTACCATTTCGGCGATCTGTTTGTTGTTGTTAATGGAGATTTGATAGATCTGAAGCGATTAGTAGCGTGGGGAATTCTACGAATCGATGGTCTAGTAGGGAATGAGTAAACATATCACATGCATATGGGAGTTTCATGCATGCATCACACAACATCCTGGCATACTTTATAACAGATCATAACAAATATCACATGTGTATTATATCATAGTATAAACATAACTTCAAATATATGTAGGGGTCACAGTCGCTAACTATCTTTCGAACTAGCTTCCTCTAAGTCTAGTTCAACCTACTCTTCTAAGTCTAGTTCAACCTATGCTAATCTATCGCTAACTATCTTTCGAACTAGCTTGAACCTACTCTTCTAAGTCTAGTTCAACCTATGCTAACCTATGACATTGAGTTAATGTATAATGTACCATTCAGATCATCCCGATCATCCATGGGTATAATTAAATATACTTATAGCTCACAAGTAACTTAAATTGACCTCAATACTTCATAAAAACGTCAAAATCGGCTCCGGACTGTCCAAAATGTTGAGAAGGGTCCCGAGACATCAAATTGAGGTGTCTAAGCGGAGGAAAGCAGAGCGCAAGGACCTTGTGGAGACGCAAGCTGCGGCTGATAAGACCGTCTAGAGTGGAGCCAAAGGGGTCAGAAGTGGCTCAGGCCGGCGTCAGGTGGGTTATGTTTGAATTTGTCAAAAGTTGAGGACTTTTCCATTTAGTTCATGTGTTCTCTTAATGTCTTCACCTGACCCAATTCAACCTACAAACATCTCTAATAGATCCTATTTTTCTTTTTTTTTTAGTATTATATTTATTTAGCTTATAACTTTAAAAAGGAAAGTTCATACAGTTATGAACACATTTAACTAAACACATTTAAAAGTTTATAAACTTAGTTTTAGGGACTAAAATAGACCAATTTCACATGGTCGTTGAATAATTTATTGGAATTGGAGCTAAGAGTAAGAGTCCATCAAGGCTTTGTTTTTGGTTTCGTTTCCATTTGATTGAAAAGCCTAACATTCTGATCCACCTCTTGCGGACCAAATTTGGAGCATTTCAAACATCCACTTCTTTTTCAATCTCAATTATTGACTTTATGAAACTTCCTTTTTTAATATATAAGATTGTGTCCCAACTTTTATCCTTTAATAAGCTTTTGTTGAAATTTTGTTTAAAAAAACCTTCTTTTATGGTTTCAATCAAGCCTAAGACATATATATATATATATATATATTTATTATATTTTACTTTTTAAAATATGTCATGACAACTACTCTGTCCATAGATAGATGGAGGAATTAATCAAGAGAGTTGAACTATTTGATCGAGAGAGACTTCTTTTAGAATATGTTGTTGGAGGGCAAATGAACGAGGAGGTTTTCAAGCGAATTCCAGTGTCAAGGAGTTTTGAGGACGATGAGGACGATGATGTTTACTATAGAAATATGGTAATTTTGAATGGATCGATTGTTCTATTTCATTATCCATTGAGATGGGATGAAAGAGAGTTCGACATTTGGGAGATGAACTCCTTATGGCAGAACCCCTAATGGATGCTAATGAAGGGTACGTGATTTTGTACAATACTCGAGCCCAACAGTTAACCTAATCTGAATGATTTCAAACATGTAACATAATCCATGTAGAATTACGAAAAAATTTGGTTTTAGGGTAACAAAAGCACACTACAATTTTCTAGTCTACTTTACACAGACGACATATATAGCTTTCAGTCCATCACAAACACAACATATATGACTTTAATATAGCCTAAAATAAAACCCTTGAACTTCTGCAAAGGTCGGTAACAACTTGGGATTTGGGATGACATCACGAAGCGAGAAGCATGTCGTTGAGAATCAAAATAATGAGATGGCATACGACACTGCATTTAAATGACCTTGGCTTAAAGCAGAGGCAAGTTCGAGTGTTAGGACTTGGTTTAGAGTAGAACCAAGTTAGCTAGAGATACAATCGAGTGAACATACACGTACATAAGATGTGTATGGTCGAACAAACTTAGTTTCTATATGAGTTGTATTCAGTCGGCGATCGACGAAGGAGAACCTCGCTTAAAGTCCAACAAAGCTGCAAAGTCGAGCGAAAAATTATAATAGGGTTTGAGTTTCTTTTAAAATTTATTAAGATCATATCAAAATCATGATGAAAAATAGGACCGTGACATCGAACAACGTAGAAATATAAAAGTATTTATCTTTCTAGGAAATGTATAAATTAAATTAATAATAAAATTATTGAAGAAAGAGTTAGTTATGGAACAAGAAGACCATGCCGTGTCCAAGGGACAGCAATTGGACACGTGTAAATCATGAAGTCCTGAGTGCTCTAGTCTTGGCCTATGGATCTGTGCCGGTTTACAATGTCGATTTGTCATTTGATGATGATTTTCTATATTTCGAAATCGGTGACCACTAGCATGGTTTACTTTGCCTCACGGTTCTTCGTAGGGACATTTTACTATGTAACCGAGCGACTAGAGAGTTTCGAAAACTATCGTCGTCGATTCTCCTCCTCATTGAACTCTCGGATGAGCTCGACGGGCACCGTTCGTCCACGAACACCGTTAGATTCGTGTACGATTTGAAATCTAGGGATTTCAAAATAGTTTAGGGTTGTGAATTTTGTGGAAGGACGTGACTGTTTTTACCGAGTAAGAATTTATGATTTGAGCAAAGATAGATGGAGAGAAATTGAGACCCCTATTGGTGGTCATGTATTATGGGAGCCTTCCTTTGAGATGTATCACCAAGAAACATATTATTGGTGGGCAGATACGGAAGAAGGGGTCGAAATTATACAATCATTTGACATGGGCGAGGAGGTTTTCAGGCGAATTCTGATGATGGAGAGTTTCAAAGAGAACTGCGAGAGGTATAGAGGTATGAGGGTTTTGAATGGATCGATTGTTCTATTTCATTACCCATCGAGAGGGGATGAAAGAGAGTTCGACATCTGGGGATGGAGAAGGTTGAATCTGGTGGGGTTTCATGGTCAAATCGGCTGACAATTGGGTCTATTTCTGGAATCGAGAAGTCATTGGTGTTTGTAAGTCCAAGCCAATAAAGGGCAAGTGATTTTTGTACAATGCTCGAACCCAACAGTTGAAAGAGCTTCCTATTAAAGGACACCTAGCGAGGTTCCAAGCTACTCTTTTTGTTAAGAGTTTGATGTCGGTGAAAGAGTAAATAACCTTAAATATGAAATTTGAATCTAAGCTTTAGCTCTTACACCAAATCATCTACTTTTGAATCCATGTTTTATCTTTTACGCAGAATCATCTCCTTCATTGAATGTGAACTTTTCTTTCTTATTGACGGATGGTAAAGACGTATAGTCTCACATGCATTATTGTGCTATGTTGTTGAAGTTCGAGTAGTCTCAAAGCTAATGAGAAATAGTGAACAATAGCACCAACTTATTTCGATTATAGATAAGCAATACATCATGTTATTTGTATCGAACTAACATTATTGCATTGCATGAGAATTGAAGAGCTCAGAAAATGAAGCTGTTAGCGCAATTGGATTATGAAAGATTGCAGTTGATAAGGGTGACACCATCGTCATCGATGCACATAACAATCTCCGTCAATAGGACTTGGCCGGTCGATGCTGTTTTACATCGAAGAACGGGATTATTCTTGAAATGCTTTACGATGGCGTTTTCCACTCTTTGCTTCGACTTGGAGGCCCCGTTTGGAACTACTCCTTGAACTCTTAGAGCGCTAAGGAGGTCAATATTGTGCCTCAAATTTATGGATGTTTGGAAGTAGGCTGCCTCATCGAACCTACTTTCCGAGCAAATCCCATGTGTGTTCCACTCATGACCCCAAAACCATTTGTGGTTTCCAGTTATCAGATTTGGCCAAACTACATTAAGATCGTTTTCTAAATGCGCAATCTAAAACCCAAACACAATGAACTTGTTATAATTTGCACCTCTAATAAATTGAACTCGAATAAATGCATGTTTTAGTTTTACCTGATTAAAATCAAAGGAGGTGCCGGGGCAATTAGTTACAGAGTTTCCTCTCTTCTGAGGCCACAAACCATGGATGGTGAAGGATTTTGTCCCTCGTCCTACGCATCGTCCTGATTGTAAAGCACAAACATTGGGTGGCCATTGTTGAACAAACCAGAAGTTATAGGGATCAAAATTGCAAAGGCAAATAGGAGGAAGATTTGTGTGTTCGGAGTTGCCATTGCTGAAAGTCGTATGGGAGCTTACAGTTGAAAACGTATGAAAGTGGCGTCTACACGACATCCCCATTGCTAGCATACATGAGTTATCTCGTTTTAATCATTATTCATCATCATACTTTTTCCAGTTTTTTGAGTATAACCATTTGAATTCTTTTTCGAAGTTTTTAGTATAACAATTTAAAAGATCTCCTAAAACGAGACCTATTTCAATGTCATGAAAATTTAAATACATGTTAATTATATACGGTAACAACTCAATCCCACCATTAGTAGATATTGTTCGCTTTGATCCGTTACGTATCGCCGTCGTGAGACTAACGAAGATACGTAATGGGTCAAAACAGACAATATCTGAACCGTGAACTGACAGCTATAGGTAACGAAATAGTGTGGACATTACGTATCTAAGATTAAACAAATAGTTTAATTCAAATTTGTGGACATTATCCCTTAATATTTGAATGTAACTGAATTGAACTAAATGAATTGATAGAAGACGTGTCAAATGTGGCGGCTAAACAATATTGCTCCAAAATATTTGAACGTAAGAGAATTGATGTGACACTCGAGTAAATAAGGGATACATGAATAAACTGATAGCAGATTTAAATGAGAGTGATCCCGAACGTAGGATGACTAGAAAAGACTTAAAAAATTGACAGTCACTCCTTATACTAATGAGGTGCACTTTTCTTTTTTGTGGCTCGATCACACGAATTCCGTAGTTAAGCGTGCTTTATTTGGATCAATTCTAAGTTGGGTTTCCTCCTGAAATATTTTCTAGGATGCATGTGAGTCGGAACAATGTTTTTTAAAAGGACTCGTGTTGGTTCATAGAGATAGTGTTCCTGTTAGAAGCAAGGAGTAAATAACTTGACCATATCGCAGGAAAATGTCATGGTTATCGAGTGTTGAATTTTAATTCTAAATCCTATCCTAATCTTGAGTATGAGTCATTACCATTGAACTAAATGAATTGATACCAGACATGTCGAATGTGACGCTAAACAACGTTGCTCCAAAATATTTGGGAGATATTTTGATATTCTTCCTCTAAATATAATTAAATGATAGGATTAGATCTACATTCTAATCCAAATCTCTTATTTTAATTTGGAAATTTTCAATTTAATATGAGGTTGAATTCGACCTATGTGGTAATTCGACCTATGTGGTTGAATTGTGAGCCCACATAGGTCGAATTGGATTTAGAGGAGCCGATCGAAGCTAGTTTTAAGGATAGTTAGTGACTCCTAGTCAGGCCATACAAAGAAGTGACTATTCATTGGATGACCTGACTACTGTATGAATGGTACATGCCATGTGGCTGTGGCCCCAGCACATATCGTGATTTCCGTAAAGTATGTTGTACATTCCCTATGAGACATTTAAAAGCCATGTTATATTAAGAACGGAAGATAAGACAAGTGTTATGTATGCATGTCTTACAAGACGTTACTTGTGAAAAGAATGGAGTTATGAGTTACATCGTACATATATAACATGATTTGATACTATGGGACCTTATGCATCGAGATACTTCCCCACTATGATAAGTACGGACGCGTACATTGTAATATCTCTATGTTTTGCGATGATATTATTTGGGTCCTCCATGGTTTCAACAACGTGAGCATACGTTAGCTGAAGAGCAGACCAAGGCAGTACGTATACGACCGTTTGTTGGGTACATGCACTCGTGCGTGGGTCGTGTGTAGAGAAGTACTATACATCCAATTTTTGCCCGGACTGAAAAGTAGAGTTCAGGGTCATGAATTGTTTTTATGAAAAGATAGGTCCCATCATGAATACTTGTGTTTGCATTTTCCAACCCCAACCGTGGAGTTGCTTACTGAGTATTTTTAAATACTCAAGCCACGCACTACTTATTTTTCAGGTAAAGATAAGACACCCTTGTACGGACAATGACGTTGCTGCAATGACCATGTACTCGAAGCTAGGGTAGTGTTTTCTATTTAAGTTGTAGCTTTTTAGGTTAGATCGGTATATTTCCCTTACTTGAACTTGATGTTATTTATTTTCTATTTTTTCTTCCCATAAACGTTTACATCTTTTAAAGGATTATACACTGTTTAAGTTCATGACATCATTATAAAATATTTTAAATTATTTTTTTCGCGTACAATAGTCATATCATGCATGTACGGATTTCTCTACTTCATTAAAAAAAAAAAAAAAAAAAAGTTATTACAAAATATTTAAAAAAAAAAAAAAAAAATCTTACAATTATCTTGGAAGGTTAAATATATGATTTTCTTTTCTTTTCTATTTTTATTTACTGATGGATTATAGTTAGGGGCATAAGCGTAATTGAGCTTTACCTTTTGACAAAGATGTTAGAACCCGTGGACATTTGTGTAAAAAAAAGTCGAGTGTGGGCCAAAAATAAAAAATATGTATAATTTAAAGGGCATCTATGTAATTAGGTTTTTTTTCCCCTATTTGCAATATACCTAACATTATCTCTATCCATCTATTTATTTTGGAATTTTATTTAATTTTTTATTTACAAAAAAAACCCGAATAAAAAAAAATGCTCAGTAGACAACTAAACGAACCTTCCCACGTGAAAGGCAAATCCACGAGAAATGTAACAAAATCATCCAACAATATTCAGATAAAGTCATGCACGGTAACAATATCAAACAAAATACAAATAGTAGTGAGATTTAAAAAGACTCGACCAAAGATAGGATCTTGGATATGGTTCCATATTTCTTCAAATATCTGAATGGTCGGGTAGCTTAGTGTGTAACAACTTTAAATTTCTACTTACCGAGAGTTGCTACTAACTCTCATGTTTTGCTAAAATGCGGAATCTAACTCTTAAAATGAAACCTCGATTTTACTATAAATGTTGAAAACATTTAAACATCTTCTAACTTTGGAAAACTGTCCGTTTTATGTGTTTCAAACGAAATACTCGAATTAAAAAAAAAATTACAAAGTAAAATAATTTAAAATGATGAAATGCAAGATAACCTATTCCAACTTAAGACTAGGAGTTTAAATATGCATCTATCCTATGCACGTGTCACAGTCTCTACTCAAGATATCGCAGTCATCCATAGATGAGATACTCAGTAAGTGACCCCACTATAGGGGCCATACATAATGCAATCACATGTAATCATGCTCTAAGGACCTATCTCTATTTCATCTCGTATTAGGGGTGACCTTCAGTCTCGAACTACTATGGATGTGTAGTACTTCTCTACACACGACCCACACGTACGATTGTGGATCCCTAGGCGGCTTGCACACCCTCTGGACCCTCTCTGTCAAGCTAGTTGTCTGTAGTAACGTCTGGAGGTCAACAGAACCCCTAGTGTCATGCTCCCCCATGATCATCGTGCTCATCATACTGTGCGCAACCGCACTCGTCATCTTTAGGGGAAGTATCCCTATGATTATGTACATATAACATACATGAGATCCCTCTAATTCCCATCTTAACATCTCGTCTGACACAACCCTTTAGTCTTATCTCTTCGTTATATTAAGTAATACATACTTGTTGGATATTTATATTAATATCATTTTTATGCTCTTAGGGTTGTGTCCTAGGTCGATCTATCGACATGATGCAATATGGTACTCATCATCATATAACATGCTTAATATGAAAAACATCAACCTATTAAGATAAAAGTCATGCAATCATCATACTCATCATAATGTCATTAAGTACGTCAAACATATCATGTACGTTATACATCGAAATATATAAATTATGTACATTATCATGCATCACAGCTCAAACATCATACTTATGCATCATCATAGCTCATACATCATCATACAACTATGGTATGACACCATGCAATACATCTCATACATCTTAAACTTAAGTGTAGCACATACAATTTCTAGTTTGTCCTATGGTAAGGCCACTTACTTGGTTGGCCTTCACATTGACCGAAGTCCTCTCTAATTTAATTAACGTAGGCTCCCGTTTGTAGAGAGCTGCTCCAAAAGTTTTTGGAGTTCATTTCCTATCACACCGTTCGTCACCTTCCTTTAGTATTTCACAATTAAATGAATAATCAATTAATAAATGTGAAATACGACTCTAAAATGACATAAATTACCTTAATCGGGGTCGAAAACGGGTCCTGGAGGGTCGAAGTGTTAGAAACTGGGCTAAAATTGAAAAGTCGAGCCAAAATCAGCCGAGAAGTCGACAGCGAAGCCGCTGAGCCGAAAGGTTGCTTATGCAGCTGGGTGACACGTGGTAGCAACAAGGCGAGCCACGTCGTGTAGTGACGTCAGGTCGGGGCGCGGGTTGCAATTCGAGTCGCGTTTGTAGGCTGGCTTATTGGGCTTTGGTTTGCGGGCTGGGCCGCAAGTGAGTTTGGCTGTAGACTGGTTTGGTTGGGGAGGAGAACGAAGCACCCTTTATAAGGGTGTGGAAACTTCTCCCTAGTAGGCGTGATTTTTGGTTGGGGAGGAGAACGAATCACCCTTTATAAGGGTGTGGAAACTTCTCCCTAGTAGGCGTGATTTTTGGTTGGGGAGGAGAACGAATCACCCTTTATAAGGGTGTGGAAACTTCTCCCTAGTAGGCGTGATTTTTGGTTGGGGAGGAGAACGAATCACCCTTTATAAACTTCTCCCTAGTAGGCGTGATTTTTGGTTGGGGAGGAGAACGAATCACCCTTTATAAGGGTGTGGAAACTTCTCCCTAGTAGACGTGTTTTGGGGAAGAGAACGAATCACCCTTTAGTGGAAACTTTTGTGTTTTAAAAACAAAAAGAATAATATCTGGTAGTGGTGGGCCTGAACCGTTACAAATAGTATTAGAGCCACCCTTTATAAGGGTGTGGAAACTTTCTGTGTTTTAAAAACAAAAAGAATAATATCTGGTAGTGGTGGGCCTGAACCGTTACAAATAGTATTAGAGCCAGACACCGGCGATGTGCCACCGAGGTTGCTAGGCTTTAAAGGACAATAGCGTAAAATTTTCTATTTTTAATATCTTCTAACATTCTCTTTGTTCACTTTGAGTGGAAGTTCTCACCGCTTTGCTTTAGGCTTCCCAAATGGCCTCACATCAATGGAAATAGTATTCCTTGATTATAAACCAATGATTATTCCCTAAATTAGCCGATGTGGGACTTTCATTCAACACATAATATCATTTATATTAACAATAATTTTTTAAAAAATAGAAAGACCTATCTATTATTATCGATTGCATATCATAAGCTTCATTAAACAAAATTGATTTATATATTTAGAAAGGAAGTTTCATAAAGTCAATATTTGAGATTGAAAATGCTCCAAATTTGCTCCGCAAGAAGTGGATGAGAATGTTAAGTCTTTTCAATCAAATGGAAACTAAACCAAAAACAAAGCCTTCATCGCTCTTACTCAATTATTCGAGTTATAAATTCTCTCCAACCCAACTCAATATAACTTTTTATCCGGGAGAAGAATTTATATTTTAAAATTAACAGTAAATTTTAAATTCAACTTAATCTAGTTTCAATACAACACGTAAACTAACTCAATCTATAAAATTTTCATTTATTTAAACTCAATTCAGCTCGATTTGAATTGGGTTGATCGAATTTTTTCGAGTCATTAAATCTTGTAACACCCCTGTGATTTGTATTATTTAGAACAAATCCTTATAAGATGGTATCATCATAAGCATTAACAGTAGTTTTATTCTTTCAACTAATCACGAGTCGATAATATGAAATTGCTTACATTTGCAATCTGTTACGATGTATGCATGACAACATCGTAAATATATAAATATAAAAAATTAAAAAAAAATGTACCTAAAAAGTTGACAATAGATGGTAAAAGATATTTAGAGTATTAAAACAATTAATGTTGACCAAATAAAATTTGATGATTAAGATTTGTCTCAAAAATGAAGAAAGGTTTGGTTGATAGTTTTGATGGTTAATGGAAAAGTCCTCAACTTTTCACCAATTCAAACCTAAGTGCAATATAATCTTCCCAATCTCATCCTTCTACCCTGGTTCTCTCGAACGTGTTCGTAGGTCAAGTTGGATTAGACGTTTTTTAAGATCGAATTTAATTGTTCGAATTGTAAATATTTTCAACGAACGATGAACCCAACCCAACCATAAAATTTCTGGGTTCCGTTGGCTCCAGTTATTTGAATTATTTATTCAAATTTTTGTTTTTAATAAAAATAAAATGTTAATTAAAAAAACATTTATTTATTTATTTTCAAATCTTATTCTCGTTAAAAATTATTTTGAAGAGTGGTTGGAGAATAAATAATTAAATAAAAATGTATGTATAGTCGGTAAATTCAAATCTAACCATCAATTCAATCAAGAGGGTTCGAGCTTAACGACACAATCCAAACTTTCGAAGGAGCCCAGTTGTATTTTTTCTTTATTTTATTATTTTTAATTTCTATCTCCGTATTGGACAAATAATGAAATTTGAATTTTTAGAAACTCCGTTGATAAAAAAAATTTCATGCAGAGAATCGGATCGCCACAACATTACGAGAAATCTCTGTCTCGAACCGCAGTAATAAAGAAGTATTATGAAAATAAATAATGATGATTATATAGAAAATAAATAGAGATTATTTAATTGATTAACTTTCCAAATCTCATTCAAACCAACACTAATCTTTTCATGTAGAACAAAATACATCTTTTTCAAACCCTTTTCACTTTAAAAAAACACAAAAAAACAAAAAGGGTTCAAAATTTTTAAGCAGAAATATCCAAATTTTATGAACATTTGGAACAATTTCAGCTATTTCTAAGAACCCAGATGAACAAATGATGAACAAATGATGAACAAAAACAAACTGTTCATAGCAAAGAACTCATAAACACAGTTTTGAATCACAGCCTTTGATTTTGAAACCAGCGGCTTTGATTTGAACACAAAAACTAAAGCCATCGTGGACCGAAAATGGTGGGAAGAAGAGTTTGGTGAAGCAGCAATATGCTTCAGTTTGTGTTTCAATATGAAAATCAAGAGTTTTTGACTGCCGGATTTGTTGTTCTTCCTTCCATTTCTCTGTTCATAGTGCTATTCAATCCACCCATAACAAGCATTTTCTAATCAAAATGCCTTTTCCAAGTCAATAAAGTTTGGTTTTCAGCTCTCTATATATACTTAAATTTGGAGTTTAACTTCAAAACGGATCCCAATATTGCATAAGTGTTCTTCTTTTTCACACTTTTTGTGTAGAAAGTGAAGAAAAAACATTAAGAAAATGCATCAACCAACCCATTTCCTCATCTTTTTCATGTCATTTCCCCTGTTTTCTCTCTGTTTTGGCAGTTTCCATGTGTACCCACTTCCTGTTTCTCAATATCATGATCAAATTTATGGTCATTATCCAAAACCCAGATGGAACACGGGTTTTTACGGCTCGATGACGAGGCAGGATCGAGTAAGCTCGCTTTCGGGTTCGCCAAAGATCGTGAATGTGGTTGATTTTGGAGCTAAGGGAAATGGACAAGATGACAGTAAGGTACACCCCATTGAACAGCCCAAGCTTAAGCTCATCGCTAACAGATATTGTCCTTTTCAGGCCGTTACGCCTTAGTTTTTGTTTCGTTTGGTTACTCAGTGTTCATGAATGCATGTTTTAGGCATTTGAGCTAGCTTGGAAGGAGGCTTGTTCTTCTAGTAAGGCAATGATTTTGGTGCCTAAAGGCAGGACATATTATCTTAAGCCAATAACTTTTTCAGGTCCTTGTAGATCTCCTTTGACACTAAAGGTGAGAGTATAAGCATAATTTTCAATATCATATTTTTGGAAAATTTTGTGTTCATTTCTTTGTTCTTCTCATTGTTAGATCGATGGAATGATCAAAGCTTCTCCAAGAATGTCGGATTACGATGACGATCGACGACATTGGCTTAAATTCGAAGGCGTCGACAACTTTGTTGTAGAAGGCAATGGTATCATCAATGGAAATGGCAAAAAATGGTGGCAAAACTCTTGCAAAGTGAACAAAGAACTTGTAAATCCATCACTACTTTAAACAACTATGTCTCATATTATCAATATCATTAGCTTATGATTGTTTTTCTCTTGGATTCTTTTGCAGCCTTGCAGGGGAGCACCGACGGTTCGTCGCTATCCTTATGATCTTCGAAAGCGTTTTCGACGTCGTTTAATCGAAAATGTTCATCTGGTTTTCGTTTGTGCAGGCTGTAACTTTCTACCAATGCATCAACTTGGTTGTGGCTAACCTGAAACTAGAAAATGCACAGCAAATGCATCTGACATTTCAGAAATGCACCAATGTCCAAGCTTTGAATCTTCGGGTCGTCGCCCCGGAGAATAGTCCCAACACGGATGGAATTCACGTCACGGAAACTCAAAATGTTATAATAAGGAATTGTGTCATTGGAACAGGTGAAAAAAAGTTGGTCGATTCAAAGAAAATGAAACAAATTCTATATTTTGTTGATGTGATATTCCACGTTGGTTGGGGAGGAGAACGAAACACCCTTTATAAGAGTGTGGAAACCTTTCTCTAGCAGACGCGTTTTAAAGCCTTGAGGGAAAGTCCGAAAGGGAAGGCCCAAAAAGGACAATATCGACTAGCGGTGGGCCTAGGCCGTTACGGTTGATTTGAAATTGATTTTTTTTTTTTTTTTTCAAAGGGGATGACTGCATTTCTATTGTAAGTGGGTCAAGAAATGTTAGAGCAATGGATATCACTTGTGGGCCAGGACATGGAATTAGGTATTCATTCAGCTGAATTTGAAGCATTTTTTTGTAGTGTTTAATGATGTTTTTGTCTCATGTTTTGAATGTTTTTGGTTTGGTTTTTTGTTTGCATTTCAGCATTGGAAGCTTAGGAGCTGGAAACTCAGAAGCTGAGGTTTCAAATATAAGAGTAGATAGAGCACTGATATCAGGAACCAGTAATGGGGTGAGAATAAAGACTTGGCAGGTACGTGAAGCCTACCATTTGTATCGCCGTCAACTTTTCGGTTTTAAAACGTATTTGCTAGGGAGAGGTTTTCACATCCTTATAAGAAATGCGTGGTTCCTCTCTCCAACTGACGTGGGATCTCACAATCTACCTCCCAGTACACTATTCGGTGTCTGACTTTGATACCATTTATAATAGCCCAAACCCACTGCTAGCAGATATTGTTCGTTTTGTCTCATGATTTTAAAACACGTCTACTAAAGAAAAGTTTACACATCCTTATAAGAAATGGTGGGATTTCGCTCTAACCCAATAGGAATCGGTGGTAGTGTCCTATGGAGATAACCATTTGCTCCACATGTATCATTAAAAGTATAGGAATTCTAGCTTTTCCTACCTCCACTTGAACGCTGAGGGTGATTTGAACACCAATGGCTGTTTGTTTGGTGTCACTGATGGGTCCATTACTTGTTTAGTGGGTGTAGTTCAATGCTATTTGTCAAAGTTAAAAGCATGTGTTCAAACCAATTAAATAGAGTAAAGAATAACATAACAAAGTTAATTCAGTTGGTGTACGGAAAAAACGAACTATATTTCAAAAGTTTCAATGATATTCTTAAAACGTTTTAAAAAGTTTCAAAATTTATCAGTTTTAGATGGAAATTGTTAGAACTTGTTTCAAAAATACCCTTAAACTCCATCAAATTTTTTAAAAGTTCAAAAATACACTATCCATTAGTACCATGTTTTACCCGTTTGTTTATGGAATTTTTTTTATTAATAATTAATTTTTATAATTGAAAGGAGAAATTTCATCCCTTGTATTATAACACCTAAACTTTCTATTTCGAATATTTTCATTTGATTTTGGTTGCCTTTCAAATTTTGATAATGAATGGGATATGTGCACAGGGAGGTTCTGGATATGCTAAAAACATCATGTTTCAAAACGTTGTCATGAACAATGTGAGCAATCCAATAATTATAGACCAGAATTACTGTGATAAAGAAGAAAAGTCATGCCCACAACAGGTAAAAAATTGGGGCCTAAATCTTTGATCTGCTTTGAACTGAACTATATAGATACCTAGAAAACAAAAGCACAGGAGTTATTTAGGTTTTTGTTGCTCTCATGGATGCAGAATTCAGCAGTGAAAGTAAGCAATGTGGTGTACAAGAACATTAGAGGAACAAGTGCTTCTGATGATGCCATAAGATTTGATTGCAGCAAAAGCTCCCCTTGTCGAGACATTTCCATGCTTGGAGTTCATCTAGTTAGACAAGGAGATGATGTTGCTACAGCTTCCTGTGAGAATGTTAGGTTGAAAAATAGATGGAAAGTTTATCCACAGTGCTCCTCATAAGTTGGAACACTTTAGTCAGAAAGGGCGGTTGTTCGTGAAGATTTCTACAAAAAAATATCCCTAAAGGCTTGACTCGTCTCGATTACGAGGAAGCCTTTGACCTGCTTCCATAGCTGTCCTTGTGTTGAACTATGTATATGCATTTAACACTAAATCTTTCCTTTTATAGTATTATAGTATCATAGTATTCGAACCTACAAAAAGGCAATACCAATATTGCCTTGCCCATTGAACTATGTTCAAGTCGTCCCATTTTACACTTCTATACACATATATATAATGCATTTTCTTTTTCCAAGTGTTGTATTTCTTCCTCCAAGCAATTTCATTCTGTGATCCAAGTAATTATTGCTTGTAAGAACAATTGTAATGGTCATGTATTGTCACAGCACAGCAATCATGATGCTCAGGCTACTTTTGAGATTTTAAGTTTGATTTCTCACCACCTACCACAAACCATTATAAGCATTATTAATATTGATATGTAACCTAAGGGAGCAAAAAAATATACTTTCTTCCCCCAAAAGATGGATCAGCAACTAGATTACAGCATCATCCATGGACAAGAATCAGAAGGAAGAACAGGCAGCCAATTCTACTCTAGTTGCAACGGATTTTGAAGATGAATGAGCAGTTTACAAGGGTAATTTCTTTGATTACCCACAATAAATATGCAAAGAATAAGTGAAGAATGTTTTCAAAGATTGTTATGTTATACATGGTTTAAATAATGTTACAAAATTAAGCCTCTAATACTACCTTTTGCTCTCTGTCCTCGTATGGAGGAGGCATCAATCTAAGCGTATTGGCAAAAAGATCTTCACGTCCTGATGGAGGTTCTGCTACAGGAGCATCCAATATATAATCTGGAATGGCCACAAGTGTTTCCTCGAAAAATGATTTGATGGTCTACAAGGTTCAATAGCAGTTCACTTAGAAGCTATGCAGCAAAGCATTTACAAGGTAGGGATACTTGATGGACAGACAACCTCGATAACAATGGCAGTGAAAAATCTCGGTGATAGAAACATGAAATTTGAATATCCGATTTGAATTTCCAAATTTTTGTAAAACTAAAATCAAAATAAAAAATCCTATGAAACTGTTGAAAGGAAGCAGAGGAAAAATACGCCATGCATTCCATCGAAATCTACTAAACGATATTAAGTTGAACCTATTCTCTTCCAGCATATTTTTATACCTTGCAATGCTGAAAAGCAAAATCAGCTTTACGCTTCCATGGACCATTTCCAGGATCTGTATAAAAAAGGTGAAGCAACGGCTGCAGAAGCAGATAAAGGAGAAATGTAAATGACCACACCAGGTATTGTATGGGGGTGGGGGTGCGTTTTGCTAGATTCCAATCAGTATTGATTAAGAAAAAAAAAAATAGCAACTTATAAGACATGACGGATAAAAGAGGTCCTAGATTGGTATAAGGCAATAAAAGGACAAAAATTATCAGTGAAACGAAGATGTAGAAGCAAGAGAAGACGATAATTCAGCATGCTCAGCCATCGATGATGTATGAAATGGCTAACCCACGGAAATACAGAGTTTCCTCCAATTGGCAGTAATCAGGGAGGGCTCCAAGTTACAAAAATGCAATAATGGAAATAACCTTAAAAGGGACCTCAGTTTAATCAATCTAGTGGGACTCATCATGCATTTACGCCCAACCTAGAGATCCAAAATGCAATAATAACATTATACAGTGCAAATATTTGACCATGGAATCCACACGGTCTAACTAGTGCACAAATGCTATTCCAACACCTTAATAATCATAAGTCCTACTCCCTTAATAGCGCTCGGTCTCCCTAATCCCACATATGGCACAAGATAGTGAGGGAAGAATACAGAGTTCATGTCACACATTTAAAATTACTGAAAATAAGTAAAGTTAAATTAAACCCAACCCCATAAAAATGTTCAGAACCCCAACCCACAATCGAAAAAATATAGTTAAGAAATACGTGGCATATAAAAGAAACAAGACCAACTGAAAACATAGGAGACAAAAATTGTGGTTTAAAAAAATTAACAAAAAGGCTGTAAACCACCAATAAGATCTTACCTTCACAACATCACGAATATTTGGTTTATTTCCATATGTACCCAAAACAGAATCCCCATAAACTTGATATTGTTCAAGGACCTAGGAGATGGAAAAGTTTACTGCTAAATGAGATAATAGTGAACTTTCAAGCAGAAGGGGATACATTTCACAGCCAACTTTAATATTGTACCTGACGACGGGTTATACCACTGCTAGGCGCACCATAAATTGCAGTGTCTACATGTCCTAAAGTACGCCAAGGGCTATGAAGTATAACAGCCATAGTTAAAATTAAGGAAAGACATAACCAACTCTGATAGAATAAATACTTAATGTTCATACCAAGATATTGTTGGAAAATACAAATAAATACTTAACCAAACTAATAACATCACACTTAACTTCAATTTTAATAAGTTAAATAAATATATTTAAAATGTCTATATTTAAAAAATAAAAAGAACACTCTATGATGCCATAAGTTCTAGCACTTTTATTTTTCACTATAATAACATCACCTTAAACCGGCCTCCACAGACAGATATAATCAGATATTATAGAAGAATTCTAATTTTTAAACATGGAACCCAATTGTCGCTCAAACTTCAGGTTCTCTTATACTGGTAATGGTTGGAGCTAGCTGTGACTATAGAATTATCTTATACCTTGAGAAGAATGCGAGAAGTTGCCTATACTTATTTGTGATATAAGCAAACGAAAGAGGGAAAAGATGGTAATTTCCAAAATGTGCATAACATACTTTTGGTAAGCAGCTCGACCCACCATTACACCATGAGCTCCGAGCCTGAGAGCAGCATTAACCTGTGTGAACACATTTAAAATAAATAAACATTAATTTATGATAATGCATGGAACTCTCACTCCATGGAAAGCAATTTATCACATTTAAAGTAAATAAACATTAATGTATGCTGCCAATTTACCGCAAGGAATTTCCATTCCATGGAAAGCAACTCCCAATAAACGAGTTTTGGGTCAATAAACCGTGTAAATTGGTCATTGCAAAATGATAATGCAATGCAAGACAGAGAAAAATATGAATGTTTCCACTATGCCTTTGTTGCATCAGTGGAGACCACGTCATGTAAAAAGCTATATAATCTACTAGGCTAGCCCCTATTTTGCCGTGATTTCAATATCTATTAGTATGCTTTTCTAGTTTGGGTAAATCCAATTTCTGATACATTAGGTCCATTTACAGATGAGCAGAAAAACTCACCTCATCAACAGTGTTAATGCCCCCATTTATTGTGAATCTCAAGTCTGGAAAGTCGCGCATCAGTGCATAGAAATATTCATATCTGTGACCACGTCAGTATTATAGAGCATGAAAGTCTGTTCTTAGTCATTATTTTACAGATAGTTAAAAATATTATATGGTCTTTGTTAAAATACTTTAACAAAAAACAACAAGCTCTCTTTAAGCTGATAGAATGTTCTTGAGAACCCATACTTCAAAGGAGGAATATTTCGATTTTCAGCTGGGCTAATACCATTGAGCAGTGCCTTGCGGGAATGGATTATGAAATGCTTAGTTGGCGACAAAGAAGAAACTTTGTAAATAAAATCACCTGAAACAAAAGAAAGTGGACGTGAGAGGAGAAATCAGCAACTAAGAAGGCACATAATAATGTAACAAGAAACTAGAATGGCTTTTCAGAAAGAATATTCAAAACCTCAGGGCCTCTTGAAATTGTTAGCACATAATGACAATATATATGCTGAAAACTTCAAATTTCAAACACCAAGCATAAATTAGATATCCTGTGCTTGAGTTGACCTAGCACAATTCAGGATCTAAGATGGTTTATGACTGTATACCAAAGGAGTTTCTCCAAAGAAGTTTTTCTTTGCCTTCATATGTTTTTTGCTACCAAGTATAAAAAGTTGTCTTTCATGAAATGGAAAAAAATGAAGGTGTGGGTGGTAAAAGTCTTCTTCCTTTTCTTTTTCTTTTTTAAAAAACAAACTAGATTTCTTACTCATAGGGTGAAAAAGTAAAAAAAATAATAATAATAAATAAATAAGGAACAAGGAATCACAGCCTGAGGAGCTTAACAAAAGCTGCTCCAAGACAGA